>NC_092245.1:14153403-14160903 GCF_036320965.1 Panulirus ornatus
TGAGTTCTCCAGAAACTACAAGATTTACTTCGGTGAATTACCTTCTATATGCAATTTGCCATCATACGGTAACCACTATCAATTGAGTTCTTGACTGTCATCATTCCATTGACGCTTTAACCTCACCGTTACCACTCGTATTCTGAGAAAGATTGTAATCCTAGCGTTAATGCATTCATCTCACAGTTGCCGTAGCCCGTTGAATTAACGCTGTCATCTCTGTAGTCAGGCATTATTATACTGAATTGCCACAGTATTGGATTACTGCAAGCACTTACACCCAATTGCTGGTAGTTTTTCTTCGTTTTTCTAAACTTGTTGTGGTGCGACTACGGTCTGACCAAACATTAACCGATTATTTACATTCTGTCGAAAAGGAAACCTTTGATGAATCGTATTTCGCATTATTTTTCTTATTTCGAAGAAATTTGAAGGAGTTTGGATAAATTTTGTTACACCGAGGGAATTGTCAACAAGACTTCACAAGGATAACAATGATAGTAAAATGGATACGATTATTAGTATTATTATTATTATTATTATTATTATTATTATTATTATTATTATTATTATGCTATCATTATTACTATTATTATTATTATTATTATTATTATTATTATTATTATTATTATTATTATTATTATTATGTTATTATTGTTATTATTATTATTATTATTATTATTATTATTGTTGTTATTATTGTTATCACTAAAGATTTTCAGTTATTTTATTTCTTCGTGTAATATTAATCATTACTTATTTCCCTGGCACCTGCTATCACACTTAGCAATACTATTATCACTGAAGAAGTTTGATTAATAATGAAATAATCTTTATCAACCATCACCAGTAACACCATTAGTCCTGTTAACGACAATTTTAAGTGCCGGGAAATGGATATATTTTCATTCTAAACTAACTAGTTATGAAGACTTCGAAACGAGCGTTTCCTTTCCGTTGGTGTTGTTAGAGGTTTATGTAATAAGTCGTGGGTAATGCCATTGGAAAGAATTACGTCAATTTTTGCCAAGAAATACATCAGAAAAAATTCTTAAAGTCCTTAAAAACCTAAAGTAACATTAGTCTATTGCTAGAAAAAGAAGATGGATCCAGAATGGAAATGATGTACTTCGACTGAATCTAGTATTACGTGTGTTCTTTCATAGGTGCAAGTTGAGGTCTGTTCTGGGAATCAGGATCTTGAATAACGTCAGCATGTTGATGAAGAATCCCTATATAGCACAAGCTTGAGGAATGTCTTTCTTTTTTCTTTTTTTTTTTTTTTGGAAAATATAGACGAAATATACTACCGTTTCTCTTTTTATTTGGAGCTTTCTTTACGGGAAAGAAATCCCGAATGAGATCGTACACTTTCTCCTGCTTCTCTCCACACTCTCTCTCTCTCTCTCTCTCTCTCTCTCTCTCTCTCTCTCTCTCTCTCTCTCTCTCTCTCTCTCTCTCTCTCAAGTTCTTTCTTTTCTCCATATCCATTTACCTCTTCCTCCTTCCCCCCTATGCTCATCCTCCTTCCTTAAACCCCAACCCCCCTTACCTCCCCCCCACCCTCACCATGCTCCAACCTTAACCCCCTCCCCCCCAACCTCCCACTCACCACCATTCACTCCTCCCTCCATAGCCCTACAAAACTCCTTCAAACAAGACCTCTGATAACCCTTCACTAGCTCTGTGCCCTTCCACCTCAACCTTCAACTCCTTCAACTCTCTCCCCCCCCGCCCCACGCTAACCTTTCCCTCCCACTACCTGCCTCCGAATGGAATGCGAAAATGACTTGTGTTGGGGGGGGGGGGGATTGGAGGGGGGGAGGGGGATCTCGGTCGTCTGGACCTTCTCTGCATCTCGCTAATTTTCTGAATATTATCCCTGGCGTTCAACTTCTTTTCTCCTCCCTCCTCCCCCCTCCACCCCACCCAGACCCATCCACCCCTAACGTTCAACAGCATCTTATTCCACCCACCCATAACCCCCAGTTCACCCCCCCACACCACCCTTAACCCTCGAAGCCCATCAACCCATTCATTATCCACCCCTCCCTACTCTACCTACTGCTCTCCCTCTCCCCACCTCTCCCACCTTACATCTCCTCCTCCTCCCGTACAGTGATCAACCCTTCCCCGTTCACTGACCCCTACTTCACCCCCCCCCCCCCCCTCATACCAACCCCCCCCCCCCCCCTCCCCCTGTGCACGACTAGCCTTTTCCTTGTGTGGGCAGTGACCAGCCCTCCTCCTCCCTCCCCACCTCCCCATCTCTTCTTCCCTCCACCCAAAGTCACCTACCCTTTTCACTAAACTAACCAACCCTTTCCCCCTCCCCACAAAACTAACCAACCCTTCCCCCCAAAACTAACCAACCCTTCCCCACAAAACTAACCAACCCTTTCCCCCTCCCCACAAAACTAACCAACCCTTCCACCTAAAACTAACCAACCCTTTCCCCCTCCCCACAAAACTAACCAACCCTTCCCCACAAAACTAACCAACCCTTCCACCTAAAACTAACCAACCCTTCCACCTAAAACTAACCAACCCATCCACCTAAAACTAACCAACCCTTCCCCACAAAACTAACCAACCCTTCCAACCAAAACTAACCAAAACTTTCCCCATAGACTAACCAACATACTCCTCTAAAGAAAGCAGCCCCCTCCCCATACCCGAACCAGCCCCAAACACTTTAGAAGAGACTCCACCAGCCCCAATTCCCCTTAAACTAAAGAGGACTCTACCATAAACTAACAAACACATCCCCCTTAAACCAACCAACCCTTAACCTCTCCCTGAAGACAGACTTGGTAGTAGACCAGAGTAATCTGTCTTCCTGACGGCATTTTCCAACATCATCTTAGGCCTCGAGTGACGTCAGCAAACATCAGCTCTGACATCCAAAGAAACATCTGAAGTCATCTGAAACGATCTTGGAACCATCAGACAAAGGTGATTTCTGATGAACATGTTCATTTCTTTCGCATCTTCTTTTCGTCTCGTTCATTCGCTGTTCCCATCTTTCCTGTGTGGTTTCCAAAGGGATTTTTTTTCCCCAAATCGTTGAGGGAATTTTTTACGACGAATTGTATCTTCTTGCCAATTTGATTGTCAGCATTTGGGACATATAATAAAGTTTGGGAAATGTTCATATATATATATATATATATATATATATATATATATATATATATATATATATATATATATATATATATTTTTTTTTTTTTTTTTTTTTTTATACTTTGTCGCTGTCTCCCGCGTTTGCGAGGTAGCGCAAGGAAACAGACGAAAGAAATGGCCCAACCCCCCCCCCCCCATACACATGTACATACGTCCACACACGCAAATATACATACCTACACAGCTTTCCATGGTTTACCCCAGACGCTTCACATGCCTTGATTCAATCCACTGACAGCACGTCAACCCCTGTATACCACATCGCTCCAATTCACTCTATTCCTTGCCCTCCTTTCACCCTCCTGCATGTTCAGGCCCCGATCACACAAAATCTTTTTCACTCCATCTTTCCACCTCCAATTTGGTCTCCCTCTTCTCCTCGTTCCCTCCACCTCCGACACATATATCCTCTTGGTCAATCTTTCCTCACTCATTCTCTCCATGTGCCCAAACCATTTCAAAACACCCTCTTCTGCTCTCTCAACCACGCTCTTTTTATTTCCACACATCTCTCTTACCCTTACGTTACTCACTCGCTCAAACCACCTCACACCACACATTGTCCTCAAACATCTCATTTCCAGCACATCCATCCTCCTGCGCACATCTCTATCCACAGCCCACGCCTCGCAACCATACAACATTGTTGGAACCACTATTCCTTCAAACATACCCACTTTTGCTTTCCGAGATAATGTTCTCGACTTCCACACATTTTTCAAGGCTCCCAAAATTTTCGCCCCCTCCCCCACCCTATGATCCACTTCCGCTTCCATGGTTCCATCCGCTGACAGATCCACTCCCAGATATCTAAAACACTTCACTTCCTCCAGTTTTTCTCCATTCAAACTCACCTCCCAATTGACTTGACCCTCACCCCTACTGTACCTAATAACCTTGCTCTTATTCACATTTACTCTTAACTTTCTTCTTCCACACACTTTACCAAACTCAGTCACCAGCTTCTGCAGTTTCTCACATGAATCAGCCACCAGCGCTGTATCATCAGCGAACAACAACTGACTCACTTCCCAAGCTCTCTCATCCCCAACAGACTTCATACTTGCCCCTCTTTCCAGGACTCTTGCATTTACCTCCCTAACAACCCCATATATATATATATATATATATATATATATATGTATGTGTGTGTGTGTACTTTTAAGTATTCAATACTTTTGAGTAAGTGTTTCATGTGACGTAGTTTCGTTTTTTCGAGGTGTTATCAAATGGAGAAGAAGAATAAAGCTTCTAAAAGAAGAAAAATATATGTATAGAAAATGATATCAGGACTCCACTGTAAGGAGGCGGGAGGGAGGGAGGGAGGGGGAAGTTTTGGAAAGCAACAAACCCTTGGTTTATGTCGTCATCTCGTGTAGTGATGGAATAAAACTTCCATAAAACAAAAGATCTTTCAGTGGTGTGTGTGGATGGTGGATGGGGGGGTATATATTGAATCTCAGAGGCTCGAGCTTGTGACAGAAGGTGATGGAGAGAGAGAGAGAGAGAGAGATAGAGAGAGAGAGGTGTTCGTAGTTGTGAAAATGAGAGTAAATCATTTTCTTTTCTAATTAAAAGAAGGGTAAGGACTGGTTATATATATATGTATATATATATATATATATATATATATATATATATATATATATATATATATATATATATATATATATATATATATATATATATATCTCCACACCTCATCCTTGCTGTTGGTGAACCAGGCGGCAAAATAACCGGTTATATTCCCGAGCGGCGGCTCCTCCGCCGCCCGTCGCTCTTGGGACCCCTACAACCGGCGGGTGTGTGTGTGTGTGTGTGTGTGTAGCGGGCCGCTGGTGCGCTGAGACCCACACCGTGCCAGCCTCGTCCCTACCTCAAGGAATGCGGTGTGAGGTGTACACCAACCCTCCTTGAGTACGGCGGCTGCGGCACGCCCCAAGTTGAGTACGGCGGTGCGATCCATGAGTACGATGGGACGATCCTCGAGCACGACGGTACGTGCGACCCCTTGGGACACGATGTCTTGGCCTTTGACCTGACCCTTAGTATTGAGGTCATAGACCGTTAAGGGTCATACCGTCGTGCTCAGGGGTCGTACCATCGTAATGGAGAGTTTTTTCTTTTTTTTGAGCTGTTGAGTAATAGGTAAAAGGGAAAGCAAGGAGAACTGTGAATGTAAGACTGCGGGAATGCTCTCCTCTCAACTATTTTCGCCAACGCCTTCCTCAGGTGGGCAGTGAGTCTCCTGAAGAAGGTCTCCTGAAGAAGGCGTTGCAGGAGGTGGTTTGACAACGATAAATTCTCAACTCCTGCTTTCAGTTTTCATCGCTACCTCCTTTTTTTTTTCAGCCCGTTTGTCGTTGCAGGTCAGACTTGCTGATCTAACTGGTGATGGTAACGAGTTTCCCCCATCATGGTCGCTTGGTGCAACGATTGCAGCAGTAACTTTGGTTGCAGTTGCAAAAATAGGGCTTTATGTTGTGTCGAATATATATATATATATATATATATATATATATATATATATATATATATATATATATATTTATATATTGTTTCCAGTTCCTTAATATTATCGGAAAAATGAATGACTTCTAAAAAGATTTATTCTCAGAACGCCCTAAAATGAGGTATTTTCTTTATTAGATATTTCGACAATTTTTTTTTTCCTTTTTCATCTACAGCGTCTGCACCGACACGACCTGGTGTGGCACGTTTGATAATGATGTACAACGCCGTACGGATAATAATTCTTAATATCGTTACCGAAATATAATGCGTAACACAAATTAGACTTGTGCCATCGTCTGATCGACGCACTTTTGATAACATCAAATATTCTTTCGCTGTTAACTTGACTCGGATAATTTGCAGTGGTAAATGCCCTTCGTGATAACACATGAAGCATTATTGACGAACTCTGAGAGTTAACGGTGTGCGTATGTTACAGAGAAAGCAGTTATCGTGGCGTTAAATAATAGAAATAGTAATAGCAATGACGGTTATAACATAAGAATTGATTTTTAGATTAATGATGATATTGATAATAATGATAGTAATATTGAAAATATTTTTGATAATATTAATAATAATGATAATGATAGTAATGAAAATAATAGCAATATTAGTGATTGTGATAATAATGAAAATAATAATAATAATAATGGTAATGATAATGATAATAACAATAATGTTTATAATAGTAATAATAATGATAATTCATTTCTTCCTATTATTGTAATAGGGTTATCCTCTCATGCCTCGGAAAATATTAGCAGTAGAGAAACTTGTGAGAAACTTTGGAGAATTACTGTGATGGTTTAGGATCAATGGGGTAAACTAGGTGATGAAATGGTGAATGTCGACGGCAAGCAGAAGTGTAAAAAGTTGTATGATATTAGAGAAAGTTCAAGAGATGTTGGGGAACCCACGAATGTAGAACGGCCTCCCCTTGCAGTACAAATTGGCAAATACAAATACGCAATTACACATAAACTCAAAGGCTGTATACAGCACCTTTCTGCTCTTTGTGGGGTATTAACATTCTTCCTCGCTTCTAAAAGTATAATCAGAATGTTATTTATTTATTTTTTTCTTTTGGCATCAAGACTCGTACATATTATCACATTTTTTTGTATAGTTGCTTCGTAATGAGCCAGTGTGCCAAGAGTTTCATACTTGTGTGAGGTTTCGACACTCGAAACCATTGCATGATCTGATTTTACCTCACAAGAAGGCAGTATTACCTCACGACACACTACGATTGCGCTACAGGATACCAGTGGATCACAAGAATCCACCGCGAGGTCAGAACAACCAGTCAATACATCACGACAAGCCAAGATCACCTCACAAAAAATCACCATTACTTCATAACGCGCCAGAACAACATCACAAGACGCCACCACTACATCACAGCTATACATCACGACAAGCTACCAGTACATCACAACAACCTAAGCCACCTTTTACATCACAACATTCCGCCATTACAAGCCACCGCTACGTCACAAATATCCCATTAATATAAGCGCAAGGAACACCAGTCTCTCTCTCGATGGACAAATATACGCTTAAAAATTTGCAAAATACAATTTTGAATGCAATTCTTTCGGGTTCTTTTAGTTTTCCGTAGTTTTTTCAGAACGTGCCTTTAAGGTAGTCCCATCCCTGTTAAGACAGCACCAGTCACCAAAAGCCTCATGCTTTTCTCCCTGTGTCTCCCAGGGAAAACCAGAATGCAATTCATTCGTCCGTAACCACGCGTTCGAGAATCCATCTTTCGTACCCAAACAGCTCCGGTGGGGAGAT
>NC_092245.1:14165903-14188403 GCF_036320965.1 Panulirus ornatus
TAGCGTCCTCGCGTAGAAGGTCCTTTTTTCCCTCAATCAGTGCTCAGTCTTTTGGCTTCGGGCACGTCATCACAGCTTCCACCTTTGTCCTTTGGACCCGACGTGGTAAACGTGTCTTCCCCAAGGGGGAAATTTGCCATTCTTGTGTGATCGTCGTTGGTGGAGGAAAAAAAAAAGAAAAAAAAAAACCTTGTGCGAGCTGTAGAATTTTTTTTGTTTTTTCGGAACTATATGTTTTAAGACGAGTGTAGATGAAATAAGATTCTCTCTCTCTCTCTCTCTCTCTCTCTCTCTCTCTCTCTCTCTCTCTCTCTCTCTCTCTCTCTCTCTCTCTCTCTCTCTCTCTCACCTGCTCCTCTACCCACCTGCCTCCCTCCTCCCCTCGCCAACATTATTAGATCACCCTTTCTACCCACCTCAACTCGGTCCCTTCCCTCAACCCTCCCCCCAACCACCACCACCACCACCACATTCCTTCATTCGTCGTCGTCCTCCTCCTCCTCCTGCTCCGCCTCGGTCCACTTGAAGCCACTCTGCCGTCTACTACTCTCCAGTGCCATACCCCTGCTCACTCCTCTCTCTCTCCCTCCCTCCCTCTACCTCTCTCTCTGCCCTTCATTATCATACACCCTTTGTGCCGATACCTCCATCAGTGGGGCCATTCCTACCCGCTCTTCATCACTAGCCATAGAGGCGGCCTCCGCTTCACCCTTTAATCACAGCCCCTTCGTCAAAGCCTCCTGAGACGTACACTATACCCTCAGTTCACCTGTGCCGCTGCCCCCCCTCACCCTCCTTTCCAAGCGCCTCCCTTTCCCTCCCTCCCTTACCTTCCCTCTTCCTACAGTTACACTGACACCTTCTCTTAGCGTCTCAGAACTACAGCATGCTCGTCTCCTACCCCGATCTCCTCCCTTTTGAGAGAAAGCCCAGGTCTTCTTGGGCACAAAGGGATGTTGTCTCCTCACTCGCATTGTCTAACGCGAGAGAGATTATTTCTCTCCCAGAACTCAGAACTCACCTATTATACTTGCCCTAGATATGCAGGGCGTTTCTCCCTAAGCCTTCTTTTACCATCCGCTACTGTAGGCCCCTAACATGAGAGATGGAGTCCCCTCGTGCCTATTTATCCGCATTAGTGGAACAAATGGACGTGGTAGAGACGAAGGAGGAGGAGGAGGAAGGGGGTCATTGGCCAGGTACACGGCTGCTCTTATGGTCTCTCTCTCTCTCTCTCGTTGAAGACGCAGGATCCGCCACCATTCTTTATTTTTCTCTTTTTTGATATTATCGGTCGGATTTTTGGAGAGGGTTAAGTCGGGTCATCTTTAGCGTCGCAGGAGAGAATTTACGTTCTTGACTGGGGCAGCAAGATCCTTGGGAACCGACGGTCTTTAACACACACACACACACACACACACACACACACACACACACACACACACACTGTGCTGTGGAAATCCCTATAATGTTCGTCCCAATATAAAGCGCTTGTCGAAAGCAGTTTATACTTTCAGTTCATCTAAATCATTCTTTTCTTCTCCCTCTTCAGTAAAGTTCTACTTGCTCGTAAATATCTTTTGTGTGTGTTTTGTTTCCTAGCCTTAAAGCTTAAAAAACAAAACTTAAAAAGGGATAGTCTATTCGCATGAAAATTCCTTTACTTAATTTTGTTTAGGAGACGGATTCATCTAATGGAGTGCACAAAATGCGCGGCGGCAGTAAATAACTGCATTTCTTAAAGAACGACGCAAGTACGTAAACATACTGGAATTCCTAATATCCCGGGTTAAAGTCAGGTGATTACCGACCTAACTGCTGTATGACTGGCTCTCCGGGAACCTCGGCTGATAAGGAATACTTTCGTAATGACTCTTAATTTCGTAGTAAGCGAAGGAATGCGTCTAAGTGGCTCGTTTTTGAAAGGTGACAGTCAGTAGGTATTAAGAAATACTAGAACACTTCATGCGTTCTGTTGATGTGGGGTTGGATCCCTCGTCCTTTATGTTATCTCTAAATAAGTGAGACTTTAAGTATGTAAGATATATATATATATATATATATATATATATATATATATAATCACCCACCATTGTCTTCCACTACAAAACCCCTTTTCATAAGAAGTCTTACATAACAGATTGTTTCTCATTTTGGCAGATTCACTTAAAATACCTTACCTTGACCTCGATTGAGAAACGCAAACAACACTCGAAGAGATAGACGTCTGAGTGGCTATGGTGGGAGTGGATTTGAAGCACTTAAGGACATACCAGTTCCAGAGTTATATCATCATCTTTTATTACACTTCTGAAGGGCGTTGAATGAGGCCGTCTCGAAGCTATAAGGAATTCCTCGCTCAGAAAAAAGATATATATATATATATATATATATATATATATATATATATATATATATATATATATATATATATATATATATATATATATATAATCCACGTCTGTTTTCCCTTCACTTGATTATTCTAAAGTTACCTTCTGCAAAAATGTTGATTATCCCGAATTGAAACTCTGGGGTCTAATTTTAAGTTACGGTTCCTTAGTTTCGTGTTGTTTCTTGAAGGAGAACAAGAGCAGTAGCTATTCAGAGAGATTACGTGAGGACGGAACGAGTGTCTTTGATTGGACGAACGACCCGAACACAAGACGAAGAGTGATTATCCAGCTGTGAGCTGCAGGAGGCTTGCATATTAATCCGTGATCAGATGATCACACGAACGATTATTATATCACTTGAAATTGTCTGGTAGCTCATCCTCCACTCACAGCTGATTTTCCGTCTCGTTATGGGAGATTCCGTGAGTCATTTTCATGTATATAATTTCTGATCATGAGATCATTTCAAGACAGTGTGTGTCATGACAAAGACATTCAACGTCAGTAAGAACGTTAGACCTGATTATCTTAGGTCTTATTAGCACCTTTAAAGTTTAATAAAGGGCGACATAGAAGAAGGAATGATGGCTAAAGGTGAATTCTTATTTTGGATGGTACCCTTGAAGAATGTTTTCCCCACTATCTTTCCACATGAGAGACGCCACAGCCAGGATGGAGAGAGAGAGAAGGATAACAATGAAATTGAATTTTTTTTTCAACTTCCATTATACTTTCCCTCGTGACAGTAGTAGACTGGTCGTTATGGGAGACGAGGAGCATTACCACAATCAGCCTTCGAAGACGCTGCTGTTTCTTGAAGAGTAACGGCAGATACTGCACACCAGGGCCAAAGGTGTTCCCCTTCCTTTGCTGCAGCGAGGCACCTTAGGCATGCGGTGTTGGAATTGCTCTTGGACGCATGCTGAAGTGCCAGCAATGGAAGATCTGTACCGTTAACAGACCTTCTCCTACGACACCCGTTAACGAGTGCCAGCCAGGACTGGAAGACTTTGTATAGCCGTCACCAGGTCTCTTTCCCCAAAGGGCACCTGCCAGAGTGCCAGTCACGGGAGATGAACAGCATTGACGCCATACAGGACCACTTCGGCCATCTTGCGTCACCCGACGACCTGACAAGATCTTATCTCGTATAATGATTAATCAAGATAAGCCGGTGGATTAGGAACAACTGAAGGCCTATAAAAACACGTTCAACATCAGTGTCCCGCAAGGAAGAAAAAAAAAAGAATAAGAAAAGTTGTCTGGGATATCGCTTTAGCAGACACCTTTCTTGACTCTTATAATTAAAAAGAAATGAAAAAGAAAAAAGATATCATCTGGTGCATCACTCTAGCAGACACCGTGGCAGATAGGTACGATACAAAGGGGGTTGTTTCATCACAGGAAAAGAAAAAGAAAGGAAGTTTAATCAGCCCATCGAGGAGTTTGTTAGCTTTCAAAGCATCGATGAAGGCGATACGAAATAGCCAACTCTTCTCTTGATAAACGAAATAGTTTCTAACTCTCTGTAATAACAAGGGGACGTTCAGTCCTTTTTCCTTTTTTTTTTTTAGATGTATTGAGTACAAACCATATACTTTATTTCATCACAACGAATTTGATCAGCACCAGTTTGTTTTAAAGTGCTTCATTTATTTGGATGTATGTGTCTGTGTGTGTGTGTGTGTGTGTGTGTGTGTGTGTGTGTGTGTGTGTGTGTAGCTACAAGAAGCCAGGTGGATCATGTTACCAGCTGGTGTCGACGACCATATTGATAGATATCCAGTTGGTGTTTGATATCCAGGTGGGTGTACGTTTACCGGAGTCTTCTTCATCTCCCTCGGTCTCAAGTTGCCAAGAAGGGTTGCCAAGTAGTTGTATAGGTTGCCAGCCGTTGTGGAGATCGCCAGGCGGTGTGCCTGCAGCTGGTGTGTAAGTTACCAGATGGTGTGGCGTAGTGGGCAGGCTGCACATTAACAGATCGTGAAGGCTGGTGGGTTGCTTCTTGGGTTTGAGAGGAGGAGGGGAAGAAAGAGGAGCAGAAGGCCATTAGACTTTGTAGGAGGATAGGAGGTTTCGGAAGAGATCATGAGATATTGACGTATCTGCCAATATGTTGTGTATTACGAACCAGTATCAGCTACCAGGGGTTGTAGATTATTAGTGTGGTTGTGTGTTGTGAAGTGACTCGTGTGGTAATACAGTAGGCTGTATAGGCTGAAGCCTCATAGAGGTGGCATTCAAGTAGCAAAGGTCTCCACGTCTTTGTCCCTCACCACAGTAACGTTCTCTTGCAACCCACTTCACGGTGCCATTATTTTCATACTCGCCCCTCAGTTTTAGCGTCTTGGTCCCCCATCCTGTGATAAGGCCCGCAGGTATCTATCTCGTGGTTGGCACGTACTCCACAACACCCTCAGTGCCACGATTCTAATCCCAGCTTCAAGTGCCTGACTCATGGTAGTGTTTCCTCTACAATGCTCTCGTCTTGGTCCCCACATCACAACACCCTCAGCCTCGTCCCCCATCTCCACACTACCTCCATCTTGATTCACACTTCACGTTACCAAGAGATCGATTCCCGCTCCAGATCTTCGCTTGCTTGGTCTCCCCTCATCACTGTCTCCACTCAGACCATCGTTGTTCCCGCTCACCACCACCACTACCACCTTTCCCTCTCGCTCCAACACCGTCCCCATCCCCCAGGCATGCTCTAGGTTCCTTCCCCTGGCTGGGATGGCACCATTCCTAGCGCCCCTTCCAGAGAGACATGGCTCGCACGCCCTTGGAAGGATGGCGGGAATCTGATGCTTATTTTCCAGAGGTTCGAGTGCCTGGAAATGTCCCCCAATATCTTCCTGGAGGTCTGGCGTCCTCCCGGCAGAATCTGAAGGTAGAGAGGATGGTGCCTCTGTTTTGTTTACCCTGCATTTCCATTGACATGATGATGACTTGTGATTATATCCAGTACTTTCTGGCCTGGATATGATTGATACTCTTCATTTATCTTGCCAGTTCTGTCATTCGTCGATGCGTCTACTGAATCGCTAGATTCTACTTTATATTGTATTTCCAGTTTTTTCTGCGCTCTGAATCACTAGAGTCTAGTTTAGATTATATTTCCAGGAGAGAAATTCACATTATTATAGAGACAAATGGCGGATTCAAAATTCTGATTAAAGTACACGATGATGTCACTGATATATCTTGCTGATATTTCAGGCTGCTCGTAGCTGTACCTCAAACACTTTCATTTCTATGGTTCAACGTCGCGCTCTTTCAAGGTTTTCCTTTGAATCACTGCTCGAGATGTGGATATACATATATAAGATAATGAACTCTTCGTCTCGTAGCCATGAAGAAAATTTCGATGCAGAAGTCTTGAAGGAAAGAAATGAGAGAGTAGGATGGCGTCTTTTGTTTATTGTCCTTTCTTGTGCTTTTACAAAACCACGCTTTAAGATCTGACTGTGGTCCCCATGAGGACAAGCACATATTTATTGTCCTTCCATTGTCTCACGATGCATGGAAGAGAACATGTGTTTCATCACAAGAGGGAGAAAATATAATTGTCCTGCTGTGAATGTGAGAAAACAAGAGATTTATTTAAATACACACGGTAGAGAATAAATGTTGTTTCAGCTGTGCATAGAGGAGAACAAGAGTTTGGGTTTCATTTCATATAGAAATGCTTGGTTATATTATACATGGGAGAGAACAAATGCTTGGTTACATTATGCTTAAAACAAGTGGTGGAATTTGTCAGAGGAGCAAACGAGTTTATTAATCGCTTTGCTGGTAAATATCATGAAAAATGTGAAACTGAAAAACGTGGCATCCTTGAATCAGTTAGTTGGCAGTGACATTTTCCCTGATTACGACTGTTGTACAGGCTTAGACTACGGATACTTGTTCACTGGTATGTAATTACGAAGTGGTCATGTAGCACGCTCGTTTGTTCAAGTATAGTCACCACTCAGTCTTAGAATTTTCGACAGTTGCAGTTTAGGTGCTAGATAGAAGGCCAGATGGGGTATAGTTACAATGGATTTACCTGTGTCGAACTGGCATGAAAAAAGCACAGTGTCCTTATGAGGTTTAAGGATATGTACGTATCACCTGGACATCTACCCACCCGCTTCGAATCCTTCCTCCCGATGCTCCGTTATTGCAGATTGGATGCGGTTAGTTTCGTCAGGTCTTTGCCTTACACAGATCCGCGAGCTGGATGACGCTCCCACAGAAATTCGCAGATTACTTCCCTCTGAGTCACGAGCCTGCCTCACCGCTCTGCTGTGACAGGACATGACAAGAGATATGTCGAGTGTCATTGCATGACACTTTCAGAAAGTTAGATAACATGGAGTTCCAAACTTTTCAGGCGTCTGTGAATTTTTTTTTTCTTTTGTATTTCAGTTGATTATCGACGGTAAGACATGGAATAATTTCGTTACTAAGGAAAAGGATTTTAGAATTGCCTATGGTTATTTCTCTAGTGTTATCACCAGATAGATAAGCTCTTTGATAATTATCATCTGACGTAGATGAATCGAAGACTAATAATTTTTTCATGTGTTCAGTTCTCCTCAGAACCCTGACTTGTACCTGTGACGAGATTTTTTTTTTTTTTGCTTTCGAGGAAGGAGTTTGCTAGTGACCGTCACCGCAAGGGGAATAAAGAAAGGAATTTTCTTTTTTTTTTTTTCTTCTTTCACTAGAGGCCAGGGATCGTGGTCCGTTCTTGTTTATGGTCCGTAACTCGCGAGTGTGAGAGACATACCGTTGGAGGGGTCCGTCACCCGTGAGTTCGCAGTTCATGATTTCGTACTGAAGGTGGCTGGTTCTTCTTTCTCCTCCAACAGCCTCCCCAGATCCTTATCAGCTGTCAAGAAGAATTCATTGCGATGATCCCTTTACTGCCCCAACCCCCCCACCCACCCACCCCTTGATGGCCAGTTGATAAAACACCGGTTCGAACCACCAGTTCCGGACTGTTCTGAAAGGAGCTGATGAGACCTTCGACCCCCTCGAGGGTTGCTTGCTGTGACCTGACCGTTTTTGGTTCTCTTGTCTTCATCTTTCATTTCTTCGTCAGGATCCTTCTTCCTCCTCCTCTTCGAGCTCAGGATTTATATAAATTTCGACGAACTTTATCAGATCTTAGAGTCTTTTTTTTTATTTTGTTTTTGTTGCCCCTCTCGATAGCATTACTAGTTTACTAGATTGAACAGCTGCGAAGAAATTAACGTCTAGAATGTTATTAGTCTCTCGCTCAGCATTTCTGCCGTATCTTTATTGTTGCAAGAAGCTTCTCGCGAACAGCTGTGTAGTTCCTTCGGGCCAGACAAGACCGCTCCCTGGTGCTTGCTCCTGCTTTTCCAAACTCATGTTTTTTTTTTTTTTTTTTTTTTTTTCTTATCCTCACTTCTATAACGAAATCGCTTTGCCGGTGGAAGATCGAAACTAAGGTCTTTTGTTACTAACAGGTAAGTGTGACAAGCTCTGCCGGTACTTTGGTCGGTACAGCAAATCGTGTATCAAAATAAAATTATACACTTCAGGCGAATGAATAATGTGATTAGCTTGTAAAAAGAATAAAAGAAGGGTGGTAATAATGAAATACATAAAACATGTAGTGATTAGATGAAATAAGGGATTTATCCTTGTAGATTTTCCTCACTATTAATTAGTGACATCTCATAGGTATTTACTCATTATTTATTGAGTGCTTGAGACTCCAATAGGTATTTTCCAAGTGCCCAAGTATCCTACTGCTTGAATATTGACTGAATATTTTCCAAAAAATTCCAGAGAATTTCTTGAGCATTCTGTGGTTCCTTTTAAAGCATTTCCTCAGTACGTCCAAGGCATTTTTGGAATATATATATTTTTAAGTAATCATTCGGTAATTTTTTAATAATAGTTTCTAAGAGTGTGAGTGAATGTTGAATGTTCACATTAGTCATAGTATATTTACTTAATATCATCTGATAATCTAATGATTATTTTCTAAGCAATTTGTTATTATTCACTGAATAACTTCCTCAGCATCTGTTCATTATATTTTCTAAGTAATCTGGTATTTTCGGAGTGGGTATCGTTTGCTGGATATTTACTTTTTTTATACGTCATGATCATGTGTACTCATCATCAGCCGAGGAAATCGTGGATTGGGGGAGAATCGCTGGTTTCTAATATCTTTCATTATCACGAAAGGAGAAAAAAATACTGTACGTGCTTCGAAGTTGGGGGGAGAAGAGAGACCCAGTCTTTTCGCACTATCACTTCACCATATCTGTGGAGCTGTGTTGTCAGTGATTCCCTGCGCTTCGTTTATCTAGCTGTCTTTGCTCTCCCTCTCATCTGCTCTTTTGTTTCATTTAATCTCGCTGTCTCTACGGACTGCCACTTTTATCTAATGTATCTCTCTGACTCTGCTATCTCTCTCTGTCTCATTTATCTCGCTGTGTCTACTGTCTTTCTTTTGCTTTCATGAAATGGGCTTCTCATAGCGATTCTTTGACGTTATCTTGTTTGCCTTTCTTTCTGTTAGGATTTCTAGATCATGTTCTCTTATGATTCAGTTGGGTTGTGGCCTCTCGTGTGTCCGCTGAAGTTGTGAGGTCACCTGTCTTTCATCAAGTGCTTGTGGGTTTTTGGGTTTATGTTATTATTTTGCCTGTAAGTCTGAAAGAAATGTTTTGCGTTTGGGATGGAGCCGCTTGTATTTGATCGTCTTTTTTTTTTTCTTTGCTTGTTCGTGTTGTTCGTGTGTTAAGTGTTCAGATCCTCTCGCTCAGTCTTTATTTTCCTCTTGATAAAACATCGTACTGCACAAACCCCGCTGATAGTTACCGGCTTGGGACATGCTAGGCATTATAACCTTAAATCAATAGCTTGAAATGAGTACGTAAAGCAGCCTAGGAACAGGGCAGACAGGTGCCGGGGAAGGGTAAAGCTGAGCAGAGTGGTGGTGACGTAGCCCAGGGCTAGTAGACTGACTGCTGAGCTGAAGCGAGCTGAGGTAAGTGACCTTGGGACCAGACCGTCAGTTGAGCCGAGTTAAGGCAAAGTGACCTTGGGTAGCAAACTAGAATAAGTAGAGTGCACTGATGTGCCAAAGGTTGGAAGGTAGGGACTTTAGCCCTCATGTTGCATAGCCAGGTTGGTATTTTATACAACTGATTGCGAAAGACGCTGAGCATTTCACTCACACGTGAGATGAAAGTTAAGAAATGAGACCCTTTAAAGATTCACGAGAATTGACTTAGAATGCCGTTGAACAACCTGACGTTAGACGGTGAACGAAGACTGGAAGTGTTCAACGTTTGACCCTTGAGGGAAACAGACTGGTAGCGGACTCTGGATCAGATTTGTGCATTCCGAGGTAACATTCCCTGGCTCTGATGACTGGCATTAGCTGCTTGAGGACACACCAAAGGCATCACCTCGCCGGCGACTCGCGCCGTACAGTAATCACACGTGAACTCAAAGGATCCAATATGCAAATTGCTCCCTCTTGATATGGACGGAACCATTCAACCAGTTTGCGCTGGCGGAATTCAGCTGCAGCCCACTCAAGCTTGACTGTGGTATGGGTGTGGTCGATTCTCTCGAGAAGGCCCCCCTCCTCCTCCCGCACCACACCTTTCTGATATGATTTTCTCCCCCATGTTTCCTGTTCCTTTTTTTTTTTAGAGCATTACAAGAGTTCGCTTCTACACAGATTTTTTTTTTTTTTTTTTTTTTTGCATTTAAGAGTGTTCCTCTGTATTCGTGAAATCTGGGCGGATACACGCATGAATGAATGCATCGGTTTAAGCTGTAGCCCTCGTCTCTCACTGTGCCTCATTTGTTCTGCCCTCTCGTTGAGGATCCTCAGAGAACCTGCGGACTGACGCTATCATGCATGTTCCCTCACTCCCCTGTGCTCTACGTCGACGTTAGGGCCGCTTCAAGAACACCTGCTATGTCTGTGGTGTCAACTGGCTGGTGTGTTTGCCGCCCCTTGTGTTCTTCCCTCTCGTGGAAATACTTCGACAGCACCTCCTGCGCTGAGTTGTGACTCTCTCTCCCTCGTGTTTCTTAGTCCCTGGTGGCTTACAACAGTATGCCTCCTTTGTGGTGTTCCCTGTTCGCAGTGTTGGCTTGTTCCTGTTCATGATGATGCAGCACAGCTTTCTTGAGTGGATTGTCATTTTTGAACAATAACAAACTGTCCCTTGGAGAGCTTTACGTCCTTAGGTTAAGAGCATAGGATCAAAGCGTAGATTTTTTTTTTTTTCAATGTGTGTTTGTAGCTATAAGCTATGTTGGTTCAGCTGCTGGAATGAATTCGAGAATTTTCATGTGTGGGTCTTTTTTGCATGTGTTTTTATGTGTGTGTGTGTGTGTGTGTGTGTGTGTGTGTGTGTGTGTGTATTTATGTGAAAGTATGTTTGGGTGTAACGGGTACATAGGTGCAGTTGTGTGTGTGTGTGTCTAGATGATACTGTCTATGTATGAATGCGTGTGTACGAGTCTGTGTATACACGGGAATGTATGTTTGTGGATAAAGGTATACATGATGTTTATGCGTGTTAAACCAACATATAGTATAAACATTAGACTTGCATGTTTTAAGATATGCGTCTGTGTATGTATGTTTGTATGTTGACGTATATATCACTCAGACTTTTCTGTTCACGTGATCTGTTCGTAGCAGCTTTCTGTTCACGTGATCTGTTCGTAGCAGCTTTAAGCTTTCAGTATTGAGATAGAAATCTTTATATTCCATACGGCGTTGAGGGAGTCCAGAATTACATTTTGGGAGTACTTTCACACTCGTTTCGACGCTGTCGTGGTCGAGCAGTTAGTGATACTGCCTCGTATTTTGCTTCTAAACCAATAGACGTGTACAAGGATGAATTCTGTTGACAATTTAACCAAGTCTTTATTATTAAAAAGTGATAATAGATTCTCTTAGATAAACCCCCATTTCTATTTTGAAATCATATGCATAACTTGGATTTTCACTTTGAAACTAAGACCGAGGAACACGTGATCACACTGTTTTATATTGTCTCGTAGACGTGTAGACATAAGGGCTGGATTCTGCTGCACATCTACATAATATAGTAATAATGATACGAGCTTCTACCTTCGTTATCTAATTTCCAAGTTAGATTTGAATATGATAATCATGCTTTGAATCAGTACATTGATACGAGGATTTATTTCCTATGAAGACTATTCAATATCTAATTCTAAACCCATATACCAGATTGGATTCCACAGACAGGTTAACAGAGCTGATATGGTGTCTTGAGCTCAGATGAACTCTTATTGCTAACCCAGAAATCAAGAATTTGGATCTAATGCCTTGACGATGTAAAATGTACGATAATGTTTGTTATTCATCACGAGCAGTACCATAGGTATGATTTTGGGATGGGATGTCCCATAGCTTGCTTGCCGGCACGGCATCAACGTGTATGGCATACGCAAACATGACTTCACCCATCAGTGTTGCCCCGAGCAATAAATACAGCCCACTATTGTCACATTACGTGCGAGGCAGTGTTGGCTGGAGCATCGCAAAACAAAACCATGGTTGATATTTCTTCCCCATTTTGTTTGACATTCAATGGGCATCCATTTTAGTATGTAGAACACGTTGATTGCATGGGGGCCCCGTGAGCTGTTGCCTCCTAGGTAATTTACGACCCCTTAAGATCGCGTAATGAATGCGGGTTTTTAATTTTAATCTGTCTTCAGCGTTGGGTACACAAGGCGGTATTTTTTATGTTATATGTTAATTCCCTGAATTTCCTCGCGATCATCTCCATAAAACTTCATCGTTTTTCCATACGCCTCCGAGATGGTAACTCAGCCATTTGATGTATACTGCGTGTGGGCGGAGAGTGTGCGCGCGCGCGCAGCCGAAGGAATGACGTCACGATCCATCATGGCCGACGGGGCGGAGCTTAGAATCCAAACAAAGCCTATTTCTGCAACACACTTTGCAGCCCGGCGTGTGACCACTTGCTGGGATCAATACAGGGCCTAACGCAAGTGCGTCGAAGCGGAAATCTGTCGCTATGGGTACTCAGGACGGCTGTAACGGCGATGTAAACAAAGGCTACCGCGTCACCGGGGCGGGCCGGGAAGATACAATAATTCAGCTGGGTCTGTCACCTTCTTGCATCCAGAAAACATCACGCAAAAAAAAACATACCATGTTTGGGAAAACGGGAAATCGATGAGAGGAAAGGAATAACATTGGACGATGACAGAATTATTCTTTTTTTTTGCCTCTCTCTGTAGGAAGAAGGTAGTTTTTAAGCGCTTGATATTTACTCCAAAAATATACGAATTAGCTACTCTGGCTGTAAACGAGGAACGGAGTTATATTTTCGCATGATTTTTATTTTTTTTTTTTTTTTAGCAGAAGCTCAAGGGGGCAAGACTAGACGTGTGGGATTTATATGGCAGGCGATGTTGGGATTTTAAAATACTTGCTCAACCAGATTTATCTTTAATTTATACATGATACATATGTATTAGAAAATATTCTTCTTATATATATACTGTCAGACATTTTCCTACACTCTCCATTATGGTTTCAGATCATGTCTAAATGCAGCGTTCACCATCGCTTCTGGACAATGCCTGGTGTTACATCGTGCCATATAACCAGTAATATTAGCTATGAAGTATTCTGGATCGACGGAATGAGATAGATATTTACTTTAATGGCGTGATTCAGCGGTAGACCTGAGAGAAAATGGGAAATTTCTACCATTAGGGAAAAAAAAATAGTTAATGACTCCTCGAAAAGACAACAATCCAACGCGTCCCAGTCTCTCGTATGGCGATTGTATTCCCATTTTCATTGATCAGATCAAATGTGTCCTGAGCTTGGAACTCGAGAGGGACAAAACGCATTTTGATAATTAAAGATCCCTCTAGAGTTACGGAGGGCTGATAAATGGGATACACATGTTACCCCAGAATTAGTAGAGGCGGAGGGTGGGTCATTCGTCTGGATTGTGGTGCCATGAAATCCGGCGATTGTCGGAATTTTAGGGTGGGAGGAACGGGAGCGAACATGCTTTTCGCTGTAGCCTCGAGTCCGCATTGAGGATGACCAGACACAGTGCATATCGAAGAGGGTCGTTAGCAAGTGCAGTGCTGGGCGGGGGAGGTTGAGGTGGGGTGGGGTTGGTTCTGTTGTAAGCATGGAAACCACCAAGGCCCAGGCCAGGTGAGTTGCGACCCAACATTATAATCTTAAGATTACTTTTTTTATTCTTCCTTCTTTTGGATATTCCTTTTGATGCTGACGTCGACGACGTTCTCGTGCGGCACAGCAGTAACGTCGGAGGGGCGACAAGTGTGTGTACTTGTATTCGGCAGGTATATCGCCATCAGGAGGGACATGACGGTCGTCATTATTGAGGCTTAGCCCCTTGGGGAGGAGGGGGAGAGAGAGAGAGAAGGGGGGGGGGGTTAAGTAATTTTGGGGTGTGGGACTCGCTAGGCAACGGGTGGTACACATGCACCTCAGGTGAGCTCACATGGTTTATGCATGCTTGTCGCGCTGGTCTGGCCGCAGACGTACAGATGGGGGGGAGGAGGGAGGAGTGGAGGGGGGGAGAGATAGAGGGGAGAGGGGGAGGGAGTTAGGATAGTGGTAGGGGATGGAGGGAGGGCGGGAGGGAGGGTACAAGGGAGAGAGGGCGAGGGGGGTGTGGGTGCTCTGTAAGTTGACGGTTCGTCATAAGCATTACCCCTTATTTTTCCCCCCTTCATCTCTCCCTCCTTAAGCATCAGCTCGTCGTAATCCGCGGGGCCTCCTTGACTCTGCATGACGGTTCACCCCTCGAGCGAATTACTGTAGGGCTTAACGAGGTGTTATTGCGATCAGAGCCCAACCGACGTTGTAAGACCAGGCCCGGGCGAGGCAAGGCAGTTTTCCCCAGTTTGAATTCGCGCGAAATCTGTGTGTCCATCCCCAAGCCAGAAGGTACGTCTATCCCCCCTTTTTTTTTTCCGTGTCACGTTTTATGGCCTTTACGGCCGTGCGAGGTGGTCTCTGCCTGCACCGAAGACGAGGATTAAAGATCCCAGGTCCCCGTGACTTGTTTCGGGTCGTGTTTGTGGCGGCCTTAAGCCCTCTTCCGTACGGGATTAAGATTTCCTCACGCCCTTGTTCACTCTTGACGCCATGTTTGCAGTTTTCCGCGCCAAAGTTGTTTACACCGAGCCTTAAGCCGGCGGATAGAGGGGGCCGGCTAAGACCCTTCGGACTTCGTGTAGAACACCGGCGCCCGGGTTATTAACTGTGTTTATTCATGGTATCGAGAGCTGCGGGAGGGAGGGGGGGCGGCGGCGGCGGAGGCGGCAGCAGCAGCAGCAGCAGCAGCTGGCCGCAGGCAGGCGGCGGGCTGCTCCTCCGGAGACGAGGCGATCGGCCTGCCCAGTCAGTCAGCACCACCGCAGCCACCGCCGCCGCCGCCACCACCACCACCACAGCCACCCCCAACCCCTCTCTCTCACTCCCACAGTCCCTCCCTCCCTCCCTCCGTCTCCCTCCGTAAATCAGACGATTGAAGTGTTGCCTGCGTTGTCGGATGTTGTCTTGGACGTTTGCCAACCTTTTTGCGATATTAGATCTTGAGTTGATGTAGAGCCCTTCCTCCGACACCCTCGCTTTCCCGGGCCAGCGCTGGTCTTTCTAATGCGAACGCCGGTATTAAACACGGCATTCCCGGCCACGCCCAGATGTATTCTCTTGACTTCCCGACCGTCTCGGTAACCGACGGAGGTCGCCGGTAACCAGGGAGGTGGAGGGGGGTTAAGGTGTTTGCTGCCGGATAAAACCGAGGTTGGGGCCGGATTAAGCTTCCAGCAGACCACATGAATATTGTGGCTAATTCAGGGCGAAATATTTGGTACTCTTTTCAAGTGCCTTCGATTGTTGTATTTCAGAGGAAAATTATTTCATTCTTAAGTTGTGCCTTTTGTCTCAACCTTTAATATATATATATATATATATATATATATATATATATATATATATATATATATATATATATATATATATATATATATATATTTGAGTTAATGCACCACGGTAATTTTCATATATGGTGGAAAGTAAGGAGTAATGGAACAGTTGTCATTTAAATCACAGAAATATAAATTTTTTAGAAGATTATGCAGCTTTGTGGACTCGTCAATAAACCATTTAAATAGTGAATTAAGGATAAGAAAAAGACTCAGAGAGTTATGAAAATATTAGGTATATATATATATATATATATATATATATATATATATATATATATATATATATATAATTTTCATGTGTCCCTTCTTTATTATAACCACTTGCCTACATGTCATAAAACCCAGACACAAGTCTCATAAATCCTTCACTCCTCCTGACATATATCCATATGTTCTAATCGCATTAGGAGAGGAGCATCTCCCACACTTAATGTTGATGTACATCCCTCCTCGAATATCGTCCGTAATCACGAATTAAACATCTCTGCCATGTCTCCAGATGTGATTTATATACACCAGGCACACAGGGTCAGAGATGTATATATATATATATATATATATATATATATATATATATATATATATATATATATGTATATATATATATTACTAGTTCAGTATATCTTTTATTCGTACATTAACAGATATTAATCGTATTTTTCCTAAGAGTGTCACAGTCATCCATTTGATTACCGTGTCTCCCACGCTGCAGGCTTTGACGTTCATTCACGCACATCTTGTGAAAGTGACTGTGTCTTGTGTTACGCTCTGTGAATGTGAGTTATACAACGTTTGGATCAGACGCGGAATTATGAAATTTTACTCAAATGCTCAATATTTCCATTCATCTGAATTTTTGAAAGGCTTTGCTTATGACTTAATATATATATATATATATATATATATATATATATATATATATATATATATATATATATATATATATATATATATTTCTTATTTTGCTTTGTCGCTGTCTCCCGCGTTTGCGAGGTAGCGCAAGGAAACAGACGAAAGAAATGGCCCAACCCACCCCCATACACTATGTACACATACACACGCCCACACACGCAAATATACATACCTATACATCTCAATGTACACATATATATACACACACAGACACATACATATATACCCATGCACACAATTCACACTGTCTGCCCCTATTCATTCCCATCGCCACCTCGCCACACATGGAATACCATCCCCCTCTTCCCTCATGTATATATATATATATATATATATATATATATATATATATATATATATATATATATATATATATTCTTTCTCCACTGAAAGTTTTCGTATCCACATGCCCGGAGCAGTGATTAAAGATAGAATAGATCATTCATTAAGGTCCTGCCGTTGATTTTTCTTAACAGACAAATAAATCAGGGTAAATACAGTCGAGCTCCAGATGTATGATTTAGTGGGTTGTATCTTGAGAATATCTTCTTTTTTTTTCCTTCCTCAGGATGGCAGTTAGTAAGGGCGTACGTCATCCTGTGCTTGTAATTCCCATGTCTGCACTTGGCCCCCTCCTGTGAGGGAGATGAGAGATACCCATTAGAAGCTTTCGTCACGTTCTGTTGTTGTCCACTGAACTCTTAAGGTACACTTAAGTGTGAAAATCATAATGGAAATGCATTGGTTTATGTGACTTCTTGGTGGAGATTTAGTTTTGACCTATATTTTGGGTAAATAAGACATTTTTTTATGTGTGGCTAAAATATCTGCGTTAGGGAAATAAGAGATTTATTTTTAAACGGCCAAAATATCTGCGTTGGGAAATAAAATATTTTTTTAAATGCTCATAATATCTTCGTTCGCGATATAAAAGATTTTTTTTTTGCTGCCAGAATATGTGCGTTAGGGAAATAATATTTTCTATTTCAAATACCCAAAATATCTGTGTTAAAGCATAAAATAATTTGTTTAAATGACCAAAATATCTTCGTTGAGGAATTAAAGATATTTTTTTTTAAATGGCCAAAATATCTGCGATGGGAAATTATTTTTTTTTATAGGCAGAATATCTGCGTTGTCTATATTAATGAAGATCTCTATATAGACGGACTTTAACATACCTTAAGAATTTGACCTTCATGGTCAAAATTTAGGATTTTTAGTATTCTATTCTAGGATTATTGCACTATTATTATCCGGTGTTGAAAGCTGGATGATTCCTGTGCGAAGGCCGGAGGGAAGCGTTGTAGTGTCGTATTATGGAATGGTAGAATTTTTCTTACCGCCTCGTGATCAATACGTTACCCTCCTTGACCCGGTATGACGATGGCACGGTCATTCAGCACGACTGTGCACGATGGTTGAGCATCGTGGTACCGTCCCTGAGCACAACGACGGTACGGAGGGGGGTCTCGACCACGACGGTACGATTTTTGAGCACGACGTTACGATTTTTGAGCACGACGGTACGATTTTTGAGCACAACGTTACGATTTTTGACCACGACGGTACGATTTTTGAGCACGACGTTACGATTTTTGAGCACGACGGTACGATTTTTGAGCACGACGGTACGATTTTTGAGCACGACGGTACGAGTTTTGAGCACGACGGTACGATTTTTGAGCACGACGGTATACGACCGTTGAGCACGACGGTATACGACCGTTGAACACGACGGTATACGACCGTTGAGCACGACGGTATACGACCGTTGAGCACGACGGTATACGACCGTTAAGCACGACGGCACGACCTTGGAAGACCACGATACGACCCATGAGGGCATGTACCTGGCCGTTGATTTTGACCTTTAAGGAGAAGGCCTTGGACAGTCGCACTGTCATCCCCAAATCGTCTTGTGGACCAGACTGGGCTGAAGGGACCGACCTAATATACTAAATAACTCGCGTAATAGACGTCTTTTAACGAGTCCACTGCCCTCTGGTAGCAGGCGTAGGAATTAATGTGTGACTGTGTGACAAATGAAGCCATTGTCGAGTTTACCATACTAACAGGAAACAAATATAACACAATAAAACAAAAAAGATATACGCGGGCATTTTGTGCTCTGGCATACTCATATATATTGCTGCTAGTATTAGTGCACCTATATGTATGATCTTCATTTTCAATAATGCATACTGTATTTTACACACACACACACACACACACACACACACACACACACACACACATACCTATACCTTTTTTTTGTTTTAAATCAATAGGGATGGAGACACAACAGTAATTGAAACTTATCAAGAATAGAATTAAGAAAGATTTAAAGAAATATGTGATGGTTAGAGAGCAGTGAATGAAAGAAAGACGAAAAAAAAAAAGGCCAAGGGAAGAGACAGGGAATTCAGTGAGTCTTATGAAATGTGAAAGGCAGTATAATGTGAAAGGTTGGGAGATGGTACGGTACTGGTATAATGATTTCGTGTTAACAGACACAGATAGACTGACGAACGGATAGATAGATACACAGACAGACAGTCATTCAGTCACATACACGAGTGTAGAAGTCTCTTACCCCCTTACTGTACGGATAGATATTTACACAGACAGACAGACCAGACAGACAGACCAGACAGACAGACAGACAGACAGACAGACAGACAGACACACACACACACACACACACACACACACACACACACACACACACACACACACACACACACACACACACACACACTAAAACGCACTCACTCACCAGAATTGCATGCATACACATATACATACTCCCTCGCATACATATTTATACATTTGCATATTCCCCGTTCGGATGCTCTGATTTCCTTCAAAGGAATGCTATATATATGCATTACATTTAGGAGGGACAATTGGTTTCATGGCGATGGCCTAATCAAACCAGTCTCGCTTATAATGCATCTCTTGCCGTTGAATCGAACCCCGGCGTCGGCTGATGGTATCTGCATTAGTGTAAAAGTAATTGAGCAGTTGATTAAGTGATGACTATTGGGGAGTTTGCGATAGCGAGAGAGGTCGTCCGCGATGCTGTATCCGAGAAGGAGGGTTTTGCAGTATCTATCTATCTATCAGACCCCCTTTCAACAACACACACACACACACACACACACACACCCCTCACCCATTTTCATTGTCTTTTGCCAAGGGATTTCTCCGGCAGAGCCTTATCGTTTTAAGGACCTGGAGTAGCCCTATTCTAGAAGCTTTGGTATTGTGACGAGTGTCTTATCAGACAAGTGCACCCCTCTTCTTATCAGGAAAGTGCACCCCCTTCTCCCCCGTTATTATTGTCTTGGCAAAGCAGGAATGGGTCGATCTCACCTCGTGAAGAAAAAGAAAAGAACCCCACCTCGTTGTCGCCCCTCATTTTATCCCCCTTTTTTGTGGGGGTGGGGCCATGATGGAGGGATTTTGTACCCTTCATGATCTGAGGAGAGACGCAGTTTGTGGGATACTTTGAGCATCATTAATTTTTTTTTTTTAAATGAACGGAAAACGACGGCGTTAGTGAAGGCTTTTTTTTTATTATTATTATCACTGTTTTTTTTTTTTTGGCGATGGTATCGTTCAGCAGGGGACGTTATCGTGCCTCTGGCCGTAGGAGGTTCAGTTTGCAGTCGCAGAGAAATATTGCACATTGACAGTGACACAGGGTGACGCAAACTGGCACAGCCGGGGGAACCTTTTGGCTTCTCCCCCTCGACCCCCCTTAAATCTGGGGTGACATTAATAATAGATTGAAGCCTCACACAGATCCAACCCTTCTCTCTCTCCCCCCTCCACCACCCTCCCCCCCTTCTGGCCCCCCCAAAGCCCGTGAATATTGGAAAGGCAAAAGGAAAAAAGCTGTGGGTGTTTGGGGTGGGAGGGGTTGCTCAGTGTCCCAGTAGGGCAACCAATTGATTTGCTTTTCTGTGTGTGTGTGTGTGTGTGTGTGTGTGTAATGACAGGTGTTGCTTGAGCTTCGCGAGGGTGGTTTTGACGGAGTGGGGTCAGCTGGAAGCACACCCAGTGATGCGTTCTGCTCGCATAGATCACGCGCCGCCGAGAATAGAACCGCTGCGCCAGGAGAGCCATACAAGCCCCGCGCTCGTATCTTAAGGAATCAGCTGTTGCAGCGGTTCCATCTGGGTCGATGGTTAAAAAGGCGCGCCCGTAATAAACACTGAATAAACTTGGGGGAGTGGGGGGCGCCTCCTCCTCTTGGTGGGGAAGAAATAAGAGTATGCCACCGTCCACAAACAAGGGCTTAACCTCCTTCGCTCTCTTTAGGCCGCGCCTTGGCATCGTCAGCGTGACAGTTCCTGGCACTCATTAACGTGCCGACTGTGATGCATGGTGAACTCTCCCTCCCTCCCTCCCTTCTCCCTCCCTGCGTCTCCCTCCTCCTCCTGCACCCCAAACCGTCCACTTCTTCCCTCCCACCTTCACCTTCCCAAGACACCCCTTCTGTTTCCCCTCCTCACCGCTGCTTTTCATCATGTCACTCCTCGCTTCTCTCTTATATTCTTAAGCTCATTTCATATGTAGTATCCTCTCGTTCACTCTTTACACTCTCTCTCTCTCTCTCTCTCTCTCTCTCTCTCTCTCTCTCTCTCTCTCTCTCTCTCTCTCTCTCTCTCTCTCTCTCGTCTTAATCTTATTCCCATCATTTCTACTCCTGCTTCCTCCTTTACGCTCCCTCAGTCCCCCTTTTCCCCACCCCACCTCTGGTCGTCTGCTCGAACACTCCTCACCTCTCGTTCTGTTTTCCTTCATCCCCACATCTGCCTCAGGGCTAGCACCAGTGTCCCCTTCCTATCTGTGAATGTTATTACTTTCCACCGCCCCTACATGTCTCTGTATCTGTTTATCCACCGTCACCTTATCCTCCTCCTCCTCCTCCTCCTCCTCCTCCTCCTCCTCCTCTCCCTTACCTCGTATGGTAACTTGTTCCCTTCTAAAGCCCTCATATATCTCTCCTCCCTCGCGTAACTCTTCTCTCTCTCTCTCCCCTCTTTGCATACCTTCCAACCCCTCGTATTTCTAATCTTCTCCTCCGCATCTTTTACTCTGCCTCCTTACACACTCTTACCCATTATCCATCCTGCTTGCCCGCCCCCTCTTCGCTTGGCCTAACACCTTTCTCGCTCACTCCCTCTCCCATTACTCTCACTAGTGTAGCATATCCACTTTAAGTCTTCCTTAATTCCAAATCACTCCTTCTCTTACTGCTCTGTCCTGTGGCTTCCAGCCCTTTCCAAGCTCCTCAGGGTTTGCTCTTGACAGTATGTATATATATATATATATATATATATATATATATATATATATATATATATATATATATATGGAAGCTTTTGAAGCAGCCGGGGTAAATTATAGAAAGGTCTGTGGGGTCTGGTTTGTGGATAGGGAGCTGTAGTTTCGGTGCATTACACATGACAACCAGAGAATATATGTGAGTGAATGAGGCCCTTTCTTTGTGTGTTCCTGACGCTACCTCGCTGAAGCTGCGAACGGCGAAGAGGTATGATACGAGAAATAGAAAAAAGAAATACACACACACACACACACACACACACACACACACACACACACACACACACACACACACACACCTAACTGTATTCGACATGACAGCATCATCTCCCCTTTCCCATTCCACTCACTGTTCCATTAACCTGTCTTCCCTCTTCCATTACAGCCTTGACCTTCATTCACAGTTGCTTTCCCTCTCTCTCTCTCTCTCCCTCAAGACATGCCATCTGGATGTATACGTTTTCTCTCCTATAAGCGCATCCTCTGAATACTTTATAATCTTGCTTTTTCAGCCCCCAACGTAAATGCATCCTATCATTTTTCTTAAGTGCCGTAAGCCTTCTCTCTTCCAGTAATCCCAGATGACGTGAATTACTGCACTGTATTTACCTTAGCCTCCAACTCTCTTCCTGTAGCTCGTTTATACATTTTCATCAACAGGATCGCATCGTGAGTCTCATTAGTTTCATATCTAGTTACTTAGTAGCACTGAGCTCCCCATATGTTTAATTCTTCAGTGGAAATGCATATTCTGTCCTGTTTTTATCATTAGCACATTTTT
>NC_092245.1:14193403-14203403 GCF_036320965.1 Panulirus ornatus
TGAAGTTAGAAGTGGAATGAAGTAAGAGGAATTATACAGAAGGTGGGGTTTCAAATAGTTTTAGGTTTGGTAATCTTATGTGGGGTTTAGGTTAGGGGAGTTCGATAGCTTCTGGGCGAAGGCTTGGTACCTTGGAAGTGAAGTTGGGTAGCCTTGAAGTTGGGTTCAGTGGCCTGGATATGGTCGCTGGATAGGCTAAATGAAGAGGTACTAGCCCTAGGGTAGGGTTAGATAGGCTCCTAAATGTGGGCGTAAATTCACCTGAAATTGACACGCGCAAGCCTGAAGTTTAAGTGTAAATTCCACTGAACTTTGATTCTTGATGAAACTGACAATCCCTAAGTATGTAAGCGCGACACTTTTTAAGTTTCCTTAAGTAAATAGCTGTGACTTGGAATAAGGTAATCAAGAGTAGAAGGTCGGGCCAGATTTAAGCACGTGCAAAGTAATTGATAATTACAAGCCTGGGTCTGTAATTAGGCATTAGGTTATCCCTTTTAAGATAGCAGCATGGACCATGCGAGTGGTGATTGTATAATTAGCCTGCTACATGACTCGTAGGGCCATTGTTTATTACAATGTTAAATACCTATAATTTAGCTCCATATAATTATTAACGTCTTATAGTCTTTAATCATCTGTTTTAATGGTACTGTTAATGTCGTTCCATTGTTCATATCTTCTATCTTTTTGCCTCATTATATTCTCCCCCCCCCCCCTTTTTTTTTTGTCTGCCTTCAGTACCTGTGTTGGGAATTTCATGTTACCACAATCAACAGTTTTGATATATGATCCTCTATCGTCACGAAGAGTAAGTAATCTCGCGTTTGTGATATCTTTTTTTCTTTTTTCAGACATTCCTACGTGATATCAGAATGCCCTCTTGTGATAACCACAGGGACGAGCTTTCGTGTAGATATTGAGATGGTTTGGCGTGAAAACATTTCCCCTCCCCCCCCACAAAAAAAATTGGTTCATGAGTCTGTTGGTAACTTCTTTTTTTTTTCTTCTTCTTCTGCGATGTAGCATTCCCGACGGTCCTCCTGATGCTCGCTGTGCCAAAATCTGAATATTTATGATCTCTCTCTAGATACGAATGTGATTGTGATCTCAATACACGTTTTGGTGTCTTCATTACCCCTGATCAGTATTCCCTAGAAAGTCATTTGATTAGAGGGCCACTGGAGCTCTGAATACAAAAAAAAAAAAAAGAAAAAAAAAGGATATCCTTTGGTATTAAGATTGGAGAGTATTACTTGCTAGTCTGAAAATTGGTTTGAGACCACTGATCAGGCGATGGTTAGATTCAAAACAAAAGAAAAGAGAATGTTGGAGGTCATGACCTTAGGATAAGATTCTTACAACGATCCTCTTCGTCTAATTGGCTTGATTATCACCATAGTAGTGTAATTATCATCATCATTAGCGACGTATTCGCAGCCTGTGTAGCGAGTTGCTTGTTGTGTTGATGATGCCCCGCTCGGAGTCGGTGTAGAATTCGTTGAGGGCGAGTTTTATCAAGATGGTCATCAACAGCTGGTGGGAATCTGAACCACTTGTGACATAAATCTTCGACACGAAGGAACCCTGAACCTCAAGGAGGAGGTGGTGGAGGAGGAGGAGAAGGAAGAGGAAGAAGAGGAGGTTGGGGGAAGAAAATGGGAAGTCACAGGCCACCGAACTTCTCTTCTCATGACGGATTTATTCTTCACAGCCGAAATTTCTTCTCGTGTTTCTCATGTTACGTTCTGGCCGCACGAGACCGCCTCCTTCTCACGGTAGGGACCTAGTTCCTTCATGCTTGGAGGCCCTTAGACCCCGGGGGCTCTTGACTCTAAAGTGGAGGATGCCGTGACCATATGTCGGAGGCTGTGTGGACGTTGGGAGATCCTCAAGACCGGAGGGTTTATGGCTAGAGGAGGAGGAGGAGGAGAGGAAAAAGGGGGCGGTGTGCGGTGTGGTGGTGTTCGCTGGATGCAATGCAGGAAGAGGGTTTGGTTTGGTTGTGGGGGTCTAGCAGGTGGTATAGAGGTTTAGAAAGACGAGGAGGAAGGGTTGGATGCGATGCAGGAAGAGGGTTTGGTTCGGTTGTGGGGGTTTAGCAGGTGGTATAGAGGTTTAGAAAGGTGAGGAGGGAAGTTTTTTGGGGGGGTTAAGGAAAGGGCGGCTATGTTGAGGTAGGAGGCGTTGCATGTGGCGGAGCTGTAAGTAATGGGTCTGTCTAAGTACTTGGTGATGTGGTCGGGACTGTGGTGAGCCGAGCCCGAAATGTAGAACAAGGAGAGTAGAGAAGATGGGCCGATGAATAATAAGGTTGCCTGTCGTCCCCCTTAAGGAAAGAAAAAGGTTGGGGGAAGGGGATGGGAAGAAACCTCAAGGTGTAGTTAACGAATTTTTGAAAGACTGGAGAGGATATGGTACCATATATATATATATATATATATATATATATATATATATATATATATATATATATATATATATATATATATATATATATATGAGTTTTCTAAGGGAGAATAGCATACAAAGGGGGAGTAGATAAGAGTATATTATTACATATGAAGCATACCATGGGAATGGTATATGATATACGCTTTGTAACTCCGGGTTCGAAGGCGTGTCAGAAGGAACCAATAATGAATGCCGACAGATGACTGTGATTTAAGATGTTATCGAATTCCCCTTATGGGAGTGGGCAGTGCTTTGTAGAGGATGGGATACAATAATAGTGGTGGTCTGGTTTGATGGAGATGTGTTGTGGGTTGATGGGGTTGTGGCTGATGGTAGTGTTGGAGCCAGTGGGGTTATGAGTGATCGAGATTTGGTTGATGAGGTTTTAGGAGGTAATGTTGTAGGTTTATGGGGAAGTATCAGTGTTAACTGTAGGGTTGTTGGTGCTGAAGTTGTATTTTAGGGAGGAATGGTTGGTGGGGTTTTGATTGGTGCTTTTTGTTTGAGATTAAGGTTGTACATTGGTTCTGAAACCGGTTGTTTTATGTGCATTGGTTTTGTGAATGGAGCTGTTGTAGGTGATCTTGAAGTAAGTAGTAATGTGTTGTGGGGTTGTGGGCAGTGGGTGATGTTTCTTGTGGATTATGTGTAGGTTGTGGGTCCCTGATTGTTGTGGGTAAATGATGATGGTGAATAGCGATGGTTATGTAAATGGTGTTGGTGGTGTTGTTGGTGGTGTTGTTGGTGGTGTTGTTGGTGGTGTTGTAGGTGGTGATGCGAGTGTTGTTGAGGATGATGAAGTTGTGGTTAATGTTGTTTCTATAAGGTGTTCTTGGAGGTGTATGTGTCTTGCTTTGGCAGGTTTTGAGGCCACGAATAGTGGCGCTGTGTGTGTGTGTGTGTGTGTGTGTGTGTGTGTGTGTAAGGTTATTAATGAAATGATGATAATAACCAAGGGAAGCCACGGAGAGGTCTGTGGGGCCTGGTTGTGGATAGGGAGATGGTGGTTTCGATGCGTTACAGCACATGACAGCTAAAGAATTGGATGTAAACGAATGCGGCCTTTCTTTCGTCTATTCCTGGCGCTACTTTTCTAGTGCAGGAAACGTCGAACAAGTATAGGGCGTGGGGGGAGGAGGAGGAGGGAAAGTAAATCATATTAATAATGATAATAGCACCACTACAACTAATTGCTACTACTAGTACTATTACTACGACTATTTCTACTACTAATGATAATGATAATAATGTACGATTTATTTTGATATTCCAAGGCTTGGATAGTGTTGCTGAGGGTGAAAGTTTTTTTTTTCTCTTTTTTTTTTTGCCCAGAATTGTTGGATACGAAGCAGAGATGACTGGGATCTGTGGGGAGGCATTGGAAGTTGTTTATGGTGAAAGGGATATAAGTTTGGCTGGACCGATAGGTTGGGGGGGGGGGTGTTGTTGGGGTCGGGTTCGCTGGTGGTGGTGGGTTTGTGTCGGCTGGCTGGTTGGTTGGTTGGTTGTTGGTGGTGATGGTGGTGGGTGGTGGTGATATTTGCTCGTTGTTGGAGATGGAGTCAGATGTTGGAGGGGGTAGCGATGGGTTTGGTTGAGTCTGGTGGTTTAGGTTGTGGTTGATCGATGGTGGTGGTGGAGATGGTGCCGGGTGGTGAGGGAAAAAAAAATGAGCCAGGTGGTGGTGATGTTGGGGAGAGATAGAGGGAAAGGAGGAGGGTTAGGGTGGTAGAGTGAGGCCGGGAGGAGAGGGAAGGAAGAAGAGGAGGAGGAGGAGGAGGAGGAGGAGGAGGGGGATAGAAGATGTGTGAGGGCCCCTGAGCTGTTCCCTTCGTAGGACGTAACGTGGCCTGGGCAGAGAGGTATCAGGAGAGGAGGATTTAGCTTGTCTTCCCCTCCTGGCGTTTCCTATATACGTTTGCCCCCTCCCCCATTCAACCCACCCCCCCAACCCACCAACCCCACCACCCACCCCTCCTCCTCTTCCTGTTTCTCCGGGACTTTGGGGAACCAAGAAACAGCGATGCTTGTATTCATCGCTGAGTATTTTTAGACCTTGTTCCGTCCAAGACGACACAGTCTTTGTATCTTTGGTTGAAAAAAAAAAAATGAAAGATTATATTAATCTACTAAGCACGTTTAAACATATTAATCGTGGTTATGCAAGGTGTTGATCCTGCCGTATTCACAAAGGCTGATGATTATTGACAAAAGGCAGGTGAAAGTCTATTTATTCATTTATCCAATTTTGTCATGGAAGACCTTATGTGAAGGAGCATTTCATTTCATCCTAGAGACTTAAAATGCCCGTCCGTTCTGACCGAAAATGTTGAGAAAAGTAGTCGGGCAAGACACACAGCGTTGTGTGTGTGTGTGTGTGTGTGTGTTTGTGTCGTTGGAGCCTCATAACTCTCAAAGAGATCAATGACCAGTTGCCAGTACATGGTGGGAGTTGGGGAGCGGGACGCTTAAAACAGACGTCGGCAGTCGAACGCACCAGCCGACCCGACCCACCCGCCTCGTCCCTCAACAGTCTGCTGTGAACGCGACCCAAAATACATGTCCTTATATATACATACACCCAGGACAACCCACGGTTTTCCCTCCCTCCCTCTGGCCCCTCCCAACGCTGTCTCTAAACGTGACGATATATCGCCGTGGCTGTCGGGACGACCGTGTGTCACGTAACTTGCCATTAAGAGCTGATCATGAGTCCTGCTCATGAGAAAACAAGAGAGAGTAAAAAAAAGAAAAAGAAATAAAAACATTATACGGTACTTGGTAGTTTACGGCTCGACGTACCCTGATTTACGAAGGACAGCACCCTCATTTACGAAGCACTGCACCCGGATTTACCAGTATGTGTACCAGATTTACAGGTAAATCCTACGTGTAAACTACGTATGATTCGTACCCTTACGGGCATCGTACCTGAAATTAGAGATTATCGTACCGGAGGGAAAGGAATATCTTCATATATTTTTTTTTTCTTTTTCGCGAATACTAAAATGTGGAACATTTCACCATGTTCCAACGGTAATGATGGACTTTAACGTGATGTTTCCCTTGTATTTACTTCTCGTAACTCTGTCGATAATCCTCCTCATCTCATCACATCACATCACATCACGCAAGTTATCACCCAAGAGCAGTTAAGTCCCTCAAGTTTAAGATAGACGTTAAGTCCGCAAAGTTGACGTGATAGCAAGTTCGCCAAGATCGGGATGATACTAAGTTCGCCACCGCGCCCCCCCCATCCATAAAGTTGATTCTAAGTTTGCTAAACCAACACACTGTGTTTTAAGTCCGATCAGTTAACATGCCGTGCAGAACGTAGCTCGCCCACGCATGTGAGACCTAATGACACGTTTTCCATGGTCGTGAATGAAGACGATGAGTGAGGTAAAGTTGAATGATGAATTCTCCTCAGGCACGGCTCTGCCTCATCCGCTACCAAGGGGGGGTGGTGACAGTGGCTGGTGAGGAGGGGTTGGAGGAGGAGGAAAAGGAGGAGGAGGGGGAACAGGTACTTTGCTTTGTGGGTCTTTATTTTCTTTCTCTTTTTTTTTCGTAGGGGGTTCGACAGTGGTTATAATGAACTGCTGAACGACCATTTGTATGGTCGCGAGGGGTTTGGTGAAGGGAGGCGAAGCAAGGGAAGCACTGGGAAAGGCATAGGGAGAAGGAGAGGAAGAGGATAGGAGGATGGAAGGGAGGGAAGAGGAGGAAAGGATAGGAGGAAGAGGCAGGGAGGGAGGAGAAGTAAGTGGATAGGAAGAAGAGGAGGAAGAGAGAGGGAGGGAGGAGAAGGCAAGGGATAGGAAGAAGAGGAGGAAGAGGCAGGGAGGGAGGAGGAGGAAGGGGATAGGAAGAAGAGGAGGAAGAGGGAAGTTTATGGAAAGGTCTTTAGACGTAAATAAGGAACGAGTAAATAAGGGAAAGGAGGAGGGAAGGAACGCTGAGCAGAATAGTTATTTGACTACATGGGAAGGGTAGATAGCAGAAGACCCCCGATGGTCTTTGACTAAGGTATCTGCTGGAGGACAGGTCACGGGAGAGCCAAATAACAGACGACCCGGTGATCTATGAAGAGGTTATCTGCTGGACGACAGTATAGATGGAGACACGATAGTAAAATTGACGGGCATGAGAAAAGTTGCATGGAGGAAGAGAAAAGATTGAGAGCAAATGAAAGAAAATGCGGGGGAGTGAAAACATTAAGATAGTGATAACAGAAGAGGGAAAGAAAAAAAAATCCGTGGGACCTGGATAACAAATGAAATAGATGTAAAGAAAAATAGAAAAGTTGTGAATTGTGTTAATCTGTGAGAAATTGCGAAAATGAATTAGAGATTTGAAGAGGAGAAGGAAGTATATAGCACCATGAAGACCCTATTTTAACACTGAAAGTCTCTCTTATACCAAGTCATTTAATGTGTATATTGCATGACTGTGAACGGAACTGGTGTGTGAAGGAGAGACAGATGAAAAAAAAAAAGGAAAAAAAATATTAAAGATACCATCATCACGTTCGTAAGCACGGCCAAATACGACGCAAGCCTTTCGTGTTCGTTCTCGTGCACGAACGGACGGCCTAATTAACCCAGCCATCAATTTACCACCTGACATCACCACAAACGATCATAATGGCCGTAAATTTTGGGATGTCATACAATCAAGAGGAGGAGGAGGAGGAGGAGGAGGAGGAGAAGGAGGATGGAGAATGGTGTGGTGTGGTATTTGGTGGGGTTGGGGAGTGGGGGAGGGGGGTGGACTATTGAGGGTAATTTGCTACGAGCAATACAAAAGATCGGGTTTAAAATGATTTTTAAGTCTCGTATAAAACGAGTCTCGACGGGAGACGTGTTGCTGTTATAACCTCTTTTTCTCTTATGTATTTTGGTCCCTTTCTCGAGTTCATCTGTTCTTATTTTTTCTTTTTCTTCTTTTATCATTTGTCGTGACACGCGTCATCTCGTGGTCTTGAAACCTGCTGCACCTCCCTGGCAAATCACCCAGGACCTCGTTCAGCAGTGGATCACGACCCTTCTTGGGTCACCCGGTGATTCACATCGGGTCATGTGTTCAGGTCAAGCAAGGCGCGGCGGCGCAAGTCCCCCCTTTCCACAATTTCTTTTTTTTGAGTTTTACATTTTCTTTTCCATTTCTTGGTCGATTGTTTTTTTCCCCCTTCATTTTCTCCCCTCTCTTGTGTCTGCTTCTCTGGTTCATTGTACTTAATATTTTCACTCTTTTTGGTTTCTATCTCCTCTTCCTCCTCTTCTTGTCCTTCTTCGTTCTCGTCTAAGCCTCAATTTCGATATTCATATTACAAAAAAGATGTCATTTTTTGCAAAAAATTCCTACACTTTCCCCTCCCCATATTTTTTTTCCTTGCATCTTCATTATTGTCTACGTCAGCTCTTCCCAAAAGGTTCCCACATCTTCATCTGCAAATCATCCTCGTCTGTTTGGTATATGCCAATTTTTCATTTCATTTTCTTGGTATTCTCACAATTCATCCTGAATGCCTCCTGTATTTCTCATTCCATTTTCTTCTCCATTAGATTCCGTACGTCTTCCCACACCTCATTTACTGCCTCATCTTACTCATCATTCACATCTGCCTCATCTTATTCATCATTCTCATCAGCTGTATTCCTCATCATTAGTTTACCAAGTGTTTCTCGGTACTCATCTTAACCTTCTCCAGTTTTCTATTTCATCTTGGTCCCCGGGATTACTACCCCCCCCCCCCATCTTCTTCCTTCCACACTGCTACCCCACAGTGACTTCCAACACTACCACCACCACTACCACCACCAGCACGTTTACCCCAACGGTGCCACAAACCACTATTTCTACCACCACTTCTACAGTCACCAGCTAGTGCCATCAACCACCAGTTTCTGCCACCACTATCACCCCTTCAGTACCACCATCCCACCGCCAAAACCTACCACCACCACAGCCACCCCGCCAGTACCACCAAGCCACACCATTTCAGCCACCACCACCACCACAGCCACCCCGCCAGTACCACCAAACCACACCATTTCAGCCACCTCCTCCTCCTCCTCCTCCTCCTCCTCCTCCTCCTCCTGACCACACTCGTGGCTGGCGGAGGAGCTGCCGCCGATGTTGTCGTCTCCAGTTATCCTTGGACTTAGACCTCGGTGGTCGGGTGAACATAGCTATCACGGCGATGGTTAGCCTCGTAAATCTGTGGCTTGAGGGGGGTTTGGTGGCCTTCAATTAAAGCCCTGCAAAATTACCACCCCAACAACACCCCCCTTCCCTTCCCCTTCCCTTCCCTTCCCTTCCTTTCCCACCTCCAAGGGAACCCTCGAAACCCCCTTCTCCCCCCAACCATCACCACCTCCGTCCCTTAACCTCCATTAATCTAACCCCCCCTCTACCACTCCACACCCCCCCATCTCCACCACCACTTCTTCACGTCTACCTCCTCCTCCACCAAACCACCACCAATAGTCCACCCCCCCCCCCACCAACACCAACACGTTCCACACCAACACCAATACTTTCTCCAACCACACCCTCCTTCCCTCGCATACATTCCTTCCCTTCCATTTTCTCCAACCCTCCAACACGTCCTTAATTTACACACACACACATACACACACACACCTGTGAAGGTCAGGTTCTACTACTGTTCCTTCGCCGCCCCCCGCGCCCCCCTTCGCCGCCCACACCCCCCCTCAGATAATCTATACATCTTCGCTCAGTCGTGTCGTCAGCGGATGTGAGACCTTCCAGTCGATGTCTGCCACGAGCACCAACCAGTTCTTAAGACCAGCGACCTGTTCCAGGAAGGAGACATGAAAAAAAGAAGTTGTAGTAATTATAGTAATAATACCAGTTTGATAATGATAATAATGATAATAATGATGATAATGATGACAAGAACAATAATACTGATTATGATAATTGAATGTTAATGATAATGATGATAATGATAGATAATTGATGATATTGATAATGATAATAATGATAATGGGATCAATGATAATAGAAATAATGATAATGATAACAGTAATAATGATAATGATAATGATAATTATGATGATGATGATAATTAGTAGAACATCTGCTTTATTCAGTCGTAGACGTGTGCCTCATTCTGATCATTGCAGCGTTTCCAAGTTGCCTTACAAGTTGGATTTCTTAAGTCCTTCACAAATTTCGTCAATGCCTGGAAATAGCCTTTCATGCCCCAACAACATACATTAGAGGCAAGCGAACCTTCCTGGAGCACGCATGATTTCCAGCGCCTTGAGTCGTGCATTATCTGTAATTTGCTTTTTTTTCTTATGGGAATAATGACACAGAAGCAGTCAACAGAGACAGTCTTGAAAGGTTGGATATATATATGTATATATGTTTATATATATATATATTTTTTTTTTTTTTTTTTTTTTTTTTATACTTTGTCGCTGTCTCCCGCGTTTGCGAGGTAGCGCAAGGAAACAGACGAAAGAAATGGCCCAACCCCCCCCCATACACATGTACATACACACGTCCACAC
>NC_092245.1:14208403-14215903 GCF_036320965.1 Panulirus ornatus
TGTCCGAGATGGAGCGAAAGGCCTTCATCAGAAACTTAAATGCTGAACGTCTGTGAGGTAATGTAACGAGAGAATTAGAGAAATTAGGGTAAGCGAAGATCCAGATGATAAACACAGAGAATGAAGAAAAGAGGAGGGGGGAAAGAGGAGGAGGAGGAGGAAGAGCAGGAGGAAGAAAGAGAATGCGTAAGAGGGAGTAGCAGGAAGAGAAGAGAAAGGTGGAAAAGGAAAAGTTCAGTTGAAAGGAGAGAAAATAATGTATATCATAAAGGTGCCTCACGACAAGCGTCCGTTTGGCCCTCTGACACAAGGGCGTGAATGGCGTGCCACCTCGATTTCTTGGCATGGGAATGGTGGAGGTGGAGGAGGGTGGTGGAGGGGGGGGGAGAGGACATGGGGAGGGTCCCTGGGGGAGAGTGTGAGAGGGGGAGGGGACGGAGGGAGGTGAGGGGTGTGGTAGGAGGGTGGGGGGACTCAGGGTCGTATACCACATTTGGAAAGGTAGCAATATGTCTTCTAAACTATTATGACCTCTATGATGGATGACCTTCTGGGAGGGGAGGGAGAGTGGGGAGTAGGAGGGGAGGTGGGGGTTATGGCACGGGGTGGGAATTCGTGGTGGCTCTGTAAGAGGAGTGGAAGGAAGAGGATAGAGAGAAAAAGGAGAGTAGATGGAAGAGGAGGAGGCGGTGGAGAATAGATACGAGAGAAGAATGGGAAAAGAAGTATCGAAAGAAGAGATGGAAGAGGAGGTGGAGGAGGAGAGGGAATAGGAGGAAGAAGAGGAGGAGGAGAAGAGAGAGAATAGGAGAAAAGAAGAGGGGGAGGAAAAGGAGAGGGAATAGGAGGAAGAGGAGGAGGAGGAGGTAAAAGGTAGATATGAAAATCAGAACGAAAAAGAAGGGTAAAAGAAGAGGAGGAAGAGAAAATAAAACTAAGTGGCTAGAATTAATGGAATACGAAAGAAGAAGGAATAGGAGGAGGAGGAGGATAAGATGAAGGAGAAAGGGTGTCGAGGAAGAGTTGATGGGAACTAGAAGTGGATCAGGAGGGAAAGTAAACAGAGACTTGGAAAAAAAAAAACGAGGGAAGCTCCTGAGGGAAGGAAGAGGGAAGAATGAAATGTCGACCATCGGTGATAGAAGGGAAAGGACAGGGAGTCACAAATTGATCAGAAGAGAAGGGAATGAGATAATCCGGTGGGCATCAAGGGAATTACAGTGAGGACTTAGGAGTCTAGCTGACGACAAGGTTGTACAGGAGGACGTACAGAAGATGGCTGGAAGAAGGAGAGGTGAGATGGGACGATTATGGTAAGAGAAAGGGGGAGGAAGAGGGGAAGATAAACGTGTAGACAGTGAAAGGGAAAAAAAAAAGAGGAGGGATGAGACAGACAGTGAAGGGTGAAGAGGGAATAAAAGGGAGGAGAGGACGGATCATGGTGAGGTGGAAAAGATTATAAGTGGGAAGAAGAATAGCAAAGGGGGCCTTAGATATGTGCCCCTGAGGGGAGGTAAGTCTTGGAAGGATGGAGGAACCAAGGGGGGGAGGGGGGAAAGGGAAGTTGGGTGGGCTAGGTGGGTGGTAGGTGGAAATAGGAGGGGAGGTGGTGGGATGGAAGGTAGTGAGTGAGGTGGTGAGAGGAGGGAGGAAGGGGTAGTGAGAGGAGGAGGAGGAGGAGGGAGTGGTAGGTAGGTAGGTAGGTAGGTAGGCAGGTGTGAGGAGGAGGAGGAGGAGGGTGGGAAGAGAGAAAATCGATACATGCCGAGTAAGACGTTGAAAATGGAGTTCAAAAAGAGGAGGAATGAAATATGAATTGGCGGAGTAGGAGGGACCGGAGGAGGTGCGAGGCATGTCAGTAAGGGTGTTCGACTGGGATAAAGATAGAGAGAGAGAAGAGGAGGAGGAGATGGAAGGAAGATGGAAAAAAAGAGGAGGGGAGAGAGAGAGAGAGAGGGAGAGAGAGAGAGCGAGAGAGGGGGGGGAAAGAGAGGACGATTTAGATTAGAGGAGAGCACGAATCATGAGCATTAAAGGGAATATGGTTGAGGGGAGCTGCAGGTGTGCCTAGTATGCTGGGAAATGTTCCTGGGACTGAGCTCATTGTGGCTAAGATCGAGCTCGTTGTGGCTAAGATGGAGCTCGTTGTGGCTAAGATCAAGCTCGTTGTGGCTAAGATCGAGCTCGTTGTGGCTACAATCAAGCTCACAGTGGCTAAGATCGAGCTCGTTGTAGCTAAGATCAAGCTCGTTGTGGCTAAGATCGAGCTCGTTGTGGCTAAGATCGAGCTCGTTGTGGCTAAGATCGAACTCGAGGTAGCTAAGATCGAGCTCGTTGTGGCTAAGATCGAGCTCGATGTGGCTTAGATCGAGCTCATTCTGGTCAACGTCAAACTCAAGCTCGATTTGGCCCGAACCAGGTTCGTTGTTGCCCGACGAAGCTCATTATGGCAAGGAGCAAGCGTAATGTGGCCGGGGAGAAAACCCGGTGTGGCCTGGCTAAGTACAGCGAGGGCCTGAGCAAGCAAGCAAACGCAACGATGCGGTTTGGAAGGCAAGAGGCAAGGAAATGTGTGTCAAGAGTGCTGTTGATTCTTCAAGAACAGGCATGTTAAGTGAAGGGAGTGTTGGCTGCTGTGGATATGGGGGTAGATAGGGGGAAGTCTAGTTGTTGTAGATGGGAAGTAGATAGGGGTAAGTCTAGATGTTGTAGATGGGAGATAGATGGAGGGGTAAGTTTAGCTGCTGTAGATGAAGGAAAGTTTATCTTTTGAAGATAGTAGGTACGTGAGGATAAAGTCTAGATGCTGTAGATGGGAGGGGGATGAGTAGAAATTTGGATGCAGTAGATAGGAGGTAGAAAAGGGGGGATTTAGCCGGTGGAGATGGTACATAGACGAGAGAAGGTATAGATAATGCAGACTTCAGAAAAGTTTAAGCAACGGGAAAGTAGATGAGAAGACGGGGTTTTGATTAGTGTAGAGAGGTAATCAAACAAAGGATATTTACTTAGTGAAGAAGTAGATAGCTCATTAAGCCAGGGTTTATCGTGTTGGTGTAAGGGGCTGGAGGAGGAGGAGGTAGGTCGTGGTAACCGAGTGAAGGTTGAATCAGTCTCTTTGAGTTAGGAGGCAGCGATGAGGATGTTTGGAGAAGTTAATGTAGAAGGGCTGTAGACCTACAAACTGCCGATGGAGGAAAAAAAAAATTTGAGATATCACAGGAAAGCCTTTTTAGACTATTGAAAACACGGGCTGGCATTTAAGTGGGTAGAAGGGGAGGCAGCCGACGAGAGAGAGAGAGAGAGAGAGAGAGAGAGAGAGAGAGAGAGAGAGAGAGAGAGAGAGCTGTGGAAGCATGAAGATACCAATGTTAAAGTCTCCTTTGCATAAACAGTGCCTTGAATTTGACTGGCGATGATGGACGGAGGTGAAAGCAGAATGTGGAGAGGTTCGACTGTTGCAGGAGGAGCGCGTGTGTGTTTTGTCAAGCGCAAACCATATATTCCTCTGTCATTATCGTCTGATGCCCACTGAGGAAAGGGCTGAGGCATGTTACTTGAGGGAAAGTCGTAAAGACGAGAAAACTTCAATATATATATATATATATATATATATATATATATATATATATATATATATATATATATATATATATACATATATTCTGTTGGCCCATGGAAAGGATTTACATCGCATGTCATGTAATATACGACAAAATGTAATTGTATTTTGACTTAACTGCTGAAGAAGGGACTCGTGTATTTGTCCTGTTTACCTACAGTATGATGGAGCCAAGTTTACATATAACGTTGATTATTATCCAACAGTTTGTGTTTTCTTTATCTTTTTTTTTTTCTTAGTGCCATTTTGATGTGGCTGACGTGTCACAGTGAATAGATGAAAACCTATGGGTGTTTTTTTCTTTTTCTACTAGTTTGAATGACACTGTAGTCACATTTTCTCTCGTCATTTTTAGTAGTGATGGCTTGTCGTCCGGAGTATTCCTTGAGGAGTGACATGCTTGGTTGACAGTGTGATGTAAACGTTCTGGACCATGGAGGAGTGAACGTTTCCCCGTTGAAGACACTCGACGTTTTTGGTCTAAAGTACTGAATGCGTCGTTGTTGAAAAATGCGCACTGACGTTGCTCGAAAATTCATGATAATTCTTTGCGTTATTCTGTCAGCGTTCCTTGTTAGAAGTCGCAAACGTTTTTTTTCTTCTTTTCTCAAAACTGCTAAACGTTCCTCGATCATTAAACTAGATGCCTGTCGATCAAAACCTGAACCACTTCAGGTTTTGAGATGTCAGTCTTGTCATGCAGAATATACCACATACTCATGCTGAGTATACCGCATACTTTCTGTATCATTCACGGTGGTATCTTATTCAAACGTTTTTCAGTGTAAATACCAAACGTTTTTTTTATGAAGATGAAGTCCTCCAGCGCTGTGTCATGAGATGAGGTCAGTCTTGAGAATTTAGAAATATTCCCTTTCATCTTTGCCGAAGTCATGACATCATAACAAGATAAGATTCTCTGGTCAGACTGGATTATCTGATTCTATTTTCTCAACTCAAACAATAGAATCTAAATCAAATAGTGTTATATATCATAGAAATATTAACACGTGTACCTCCATACCTATTTCCATATGTACCTACAGCTAGAAGAACTGTGGCTATGTTGTGTATTTTTTTTTTGTAGTTAAAGTTGAACTATATATATATATATATATATATATATATATATATATATATATATATATATATATATATACTCGACCAGATGCCTGTAAATCAAAGAGGGAACTTAATTGCATTCAGGCACGAATCTTCCAAGGCCGAGCATTTATAAAAACCCTCATTAAACGCCGCTAATCTTTTTTTGTGTGTGTGCGTCACAAGGTTTATAATGCCTTTATAATATCCCAGCAATTTTTTTTTTCTCCAAACCAGAATATCACGTCTGTCATCTCGTACACATATTTTTTCCCTTCTCTCCCTCAAAGACGTTCCTTTGGTTGGTGGCATAGGCCTCTCTGTGAGTCGTTAGGTTTGTTGGGTTTGATTGATTCGTATGTTAGACTTCGCTGTCTTATGCGTTCGTTCATCTACGCTGTATTGGGTAGATTGGGCTTTTATTAGACAACAAATTGTCCCCATCTTACAGATACTTGTGCTTTTATTTTCTTACCCATAAGACTTTTGTTTTGTATTTTTCTTAAAAAAGAGAGATTAAGATTTTGTTTAAACCTCATCTTCGAGCAGTTTTTCTCTCTTTTAATATACGTCGAAGTTATGTTTTTCTTTTTGGACATTAAGTCTCGCCATGATATATGTCTGCCACTGTTTGCGGCATCCGCCAGAGCAAAGTAATTTATGGTGTTGCTTATTGCCTAATAAAATATTTCTGCTGCAGAATAAATATATTTGTATATATATATATGTATTCCTTTAGGGATGTCTCGAGATAACTTCTGTGTTAACAGTGGGTTTCATTCTTCCTTATCTCGTCTTTTCTTTTTTCACTGAACATTTGATTCTCTCCTTATTATTCTAACACTAAATCTTAAAAAAAAGATATTTTTCTTGTGCTTCTGTTTTCTAATCTACCGATGATTTTTTTTTTCCTTTTTCTCTCTCATAAGATGGGATGTATTTATGTTTCTCTCTCTCTCTAAGTAGAAGTCTTTTAGTATTTGAACAGATGTCCCTGATCCAGTTGGCTCACTTTGTGTGGCAATAATGCTTTGTGAATTTCCAATTTATTTGCAGATTTATCCCAAGATAACCTTTAATGCAAGACCTCTCATGTTTACATGGAGTTTATGTGCTACTAGATAAACAATTTACCCACTTATTTAAGCGTACTCGTTCGTCCTCTTCAGTCACCCACTTGATAATGAAGTTACGTATTTGCCCACGAATTTACCCTCTTGTCAACTGCGAACTTGCCTCACTTGTTTTCGAACTTACCCACTGGTGTACGAATTTACATGCGTGTCTTAAGGAGCATTACCCACTCGTGTAAGAACTCCCAGTGAACTTACCCACACGTCTGCAAAGTTACCTACTTGCCCACGAACTTATCCAGTTGCCTACAACTTTACCCCTCTGTCCCATGCCTCACACCTTTTACCCACAACCTTCCCCATCCACACTTTGCTTAAAGCCTCACTCCTCCTCCCCTTAACTGATGGGATTTTTCCCTTGGTTGCAAATTTGCCTCCTTACCTACAAGCCAGGAACCTTCCCTTTCTCCACCCCCAACCCCCCTCCCCTGTCAACAAGCCCCTAATCCCCCCTATCCCCCCTTCATACTGGCCAATTTTCTTGCCTCTCACTTACACACTTTAAGTAGATAATGAGAGGGAGAGAAACACGTCGTAGAGAAGGGGGTTATGTCAGAAGGTACACCTAAAAGACAAGCACGTCGAAAAATGCTAAGCAAGATTCAGGAGTTAATTCTGTGGCTTAGATCGTGTTGTAAAAGGGGTCTTCAGGTGCTCCACTTGTCTCTGGCTGCTGTTCTCCATTCGACTTCTTCATCTGAAAAGATGAGAATTGAAAAAAAAAAGTATTAGGTTGATTTTAATGTTTTTATTCCATGTTTAAGTTCCGAGGTCTCGAATTTCGTAGATGCATGTTCTTAGGTTTGAAATCACCTCCAGTTTCTGAGTTCCTTAAGCTGTAGTTATCACAGCCAAAATTATGACATCTAACAAATGACCATACGAATTGCGAAATGTGTGCCACGTTTTCTTCTCCCTCCTTCATTGCACGTCCTTTCCGATTTGGATCCCTCTTCTTTCCTCTGCTCTTCGGTGTCTCGTCTCCGAAGTCAAAGACCCCGAGGAAGCTTTTCTTTTTTTCTTTTTTTTCTTTATTCATCGCAAAGATTTTTTTTTCCTTTATTTTTTTTTTTTACTGTCATTTCGGCCCACAAAGGACCAGCGATGGCTGTCGCCCGAAAACAGACGATCCTCGTAATGAATGTGTTGCGGAGGTGAGAGTGTGTGTGGTGGTGTGTGTGTGTGATGTAACTGCTGGAAATGATGATTGGCGTGATGAAGAGCCAGGGCGACGGTGAAGATAACCGGGATGATAATGATAGTGGCTCGGCAGGTGATGATGAGGCCGATAGTGACGGTCCGGAAAAAGAGAGAGAGAGAGAGAGAGAGAGAGAGAGAGAGAGAGAGAGAGAGAGAGAGAGAGAGAGAGAGAGAGGTACTGGGGGAGGTTTGAGAGGGGAAGAGCTTTGGCGTGTGTCGTGGTTTAGTTGGGGTCTTGTTCTGTCATACTGTCTCCCTCCCTTCCTCTTCTCTCTCTCTCTCTCTCTCTCTCTCTCTCTCTCTCTCTCTCTCTCTCTCTCTCTCTCTCTCTCTGCTGATCCTAGTCGTCATCTGGATCTCGACTCCTCCTGATTAATGTTAATGGTGGACGGATGTTAATGAGAGAAACATATGCCTTGAAGAACACGAAAGAAAACGTGAAGG
>NC_092245.1:14220903-14238403 GCF_036320965.1 Panulirus ornatus
CCTGTTCCCTTCTGCCGTATCATGTCCCCCGCTGATGTATCCTGCTCCTCTCTGGAAAAGCGCTTCCAGATGGCACGTACGTGTGTATGCACACACACACACACACACACACACACACACACACACACACACACACATTAGCAGAGCCTTTCCGTGCTGGAGAACACGGCTGGCGTAACGCCCGGGGTCGGCGATGCAGGTGTGTTTTTGCTTAGCCAAAGAAGGGCAGTCCCAAAGTGGCATTTACATGAAAAATGGGGTCATCCGGAGAATCCAGGGCATTTCCTGAATGCCCCGGACCATAGTTTGTTTCCATATAGATTCGCAAGTGTCAGTGTGGTTGCTGGATGTATTTCCCAAATGCACGCTTAGAGCTGAAATATTCTTTGGCTATCTACCAACGTATTTTCCCCCCCTTTCCTCCCCCCTTCCTCCCCACCTCCCCGTTTCCCCCCCTCTCTCTCTCTCTCTCTCTCTCTCTCTCTCTCTCTCTCTCTCTCTCTCTCTCTCTCTCTCTCGGAACAATTGTTTCCAGTAGTATAACACAAGGTAAAAAAAAAATAAAGAAAACTAGATCTTGAAAACGCACTCACGCACGCACTCGTCTTGTTTTCCTTGTGCATATTTTATTTATAATTCTTATCATGTCATTTCACTCTTTTTTTTCAGTTCATTCCGGTAATTTTCCTTTTGGAGAAAAAAGAAAATAAGGAGAATTAATCGTACACTTTTACATGCATATGAAGCTTATTAAAATCATCCCAGGGAAGTAAAAGATTATGCAGCACTGCTTAGGGAAAAAATTGAAAGCTAGATCGCAATTGGGAGGCATTGTAGAATTTCGCCTTTTCATTGATTTCTGTCAATAGACCGCTTGTTCGGTGTGAAAATGTAACAACTGGTTCGAAGTAGTTTACACATTAATTGCACTACATCATCGTTGCTTCTTAAGACTTGAAATATATATATATATATATATATATATATATATATATATATATATATATATATATATATGTGGGTGGGTTGTGCCATTCCTCATCTGCTTCCTTGCGCTACTGCACTAACGTGGGAGACGGCATTTAAGTATAATAAATGAATAAATGAATAAATTATATATATCATGCTTTTCCATGAGGAAACCCGAGTTTTTGAAGCAATTCCCATCAGTAACGTGGAGATAATTATGACCATCTAATCTTAAGCAAGTCATTTGACAATGGTCGTTACCGGCAGAGTCATAGTATCATTCCGTCGCTGTAATAGAATTTTCTTTTTTCTTCACAAGCGGACCAACTCACCTGGTGATGACTGAACGGCTTTTTCTCTTCTGCTACTTGATCATCATCTTTTTCTTCTTCTACTTCTTGTATCCTCTAGTCACATTCCGCTAGTACGCTCATCTTCAGGCCAAAAGTGTTGGGAAAAAGAGACATGTCGTTGCTGGGTGATGTCCCTCAGTGCCAATCCAGTAATAGCCATCGGCTGGTGGCAGACATACGCGCTGTGAATGAGATAAAAATTCTCCTGATCTAATTTGCGTTAATAACACGGGTTATTATGGCCTCTTAAACTAAAGCAGTGTCATTAGGAAAGGTCGTCATTACTAGGTTAATGTGCTAATGTACAATTCCACTGATGGTACATAAAGCTGCTGTACATGTGATGAAAATGACATTTTTTTTTGCTCGTCTAATTTGCACTAATAACGTGGCGTTGTTCTTGTCCTCCTCTTCAGCGAAAACCAATTAGAAAAAAAGGGGGATGGAGGGGGTTTGGGGGTTGGTTGGAGGGTGGTTGTGGTGGCATGCGTCTTCGAATTACCAAATGGTTCTCAGAATCCATGATAGAAGTCACAGTGGGAAAGCCCATCCGGGACTTACCCAGTGTCATGTACAATAACGTTTAATTGGGTCTAATGATTGCTCATGACGACTAACGACACCTAATTGTCTTGGCGCCCCGCTGGGAAGCTAACTAAGGCGGTGAGCCCTTGATGTCTGCGACCGTCGTAAGATGGAGTCGTTGACGATGGACGTCACGTGGGGGACCTAATTCATATTAAAGTGTGATACAGGCTTGAGGGAATGCCAGCCATTACAAAGGAAAGGATTCGAGAGAGCAACACACACACACACACACACTTCTTTTTTTATATATACACCACCACCCCATCTCACTCCTCATTACCAGGTGTTTGTCCAAGCAGTATTGTGTCTTTCGCGCTCAACTACTACCAAGTCTTCTCTCCAGATAATTCATTCTTTCCGAAATATGGTTGATTGCATGGAAGTCTGAGAGCAGCTGAGTGATGGGGGGAAATTCGGTCAGTAACGCCAACGAGGCGAACTTCTTCTCCTCGTCCTCGTCCTCCATTGTACACTGTGCAGTTATGCATACTTGGCATGCCGTGTGGTTTCCTATAATGTCCTTGTATTAAGTAATACTCATAACTCGCATACTCGACAGAGCGCAAGAAACATTTTTGTAATCGTCAGTCTTTTTTTTTTGTTTCCTCTCTCTCTCTCTCTCTCTCTCTCTCTCTCTCTCTCTCTCTCTCTCTCTCTCTCTCTCTCTCTCTGTCTCTCTCTCTCTCTCTCTCTCTCTCTCTCTCTCTCTCTCTCTCTCTCTCTCTCTCTCTCTCGTGTCCAGCCAGCCCTCTCCCTCTCTCCCATCTTCGACATTTCATCGCAGGGTCTTCACATTTATTGAGAGGTAGTTGTCTCGTTTTTATCAACATGCAGAAGACTCGCCCTCCTCCTCCTCCTCCTCCTCCTCTACTACCTCCTCCTCCTCCTCTACTACCTCCTCCTCTTCTACGTCTTCCTCCTTCCTCTACCTCCTCCTCTTCTACGTCCTCCTCTTCTACCTCCTCCTCCTCTACCTCCTTCTCTTCTACCTCCTCCTCCTCCTCTACTACCTCCTCCTCTTCTACGTCTTCCTCCTTCCTCTACCTCCTCCTCTTCTACGTCCTCCTCTTCTACCTCCTCCTCCTCCTCCACTACCTCCTTCTCTTCTACCTCCTCCTCCTCCTCTACTACCTCCTCCTCTTCTGCCTCCTCCTCCACCTCTACTACCTCCTCCTCCTCCTCATTTTTTTGTGTGTGTAACCTTATCTCAGTGGATGGTCTAGTCTACTCTGGTCAGCGATTCTGTGCTGGGGGAATGATGAACAGATTATTGATGAGGGGGGGGGGCACACACATCGCGCTCTGAATGAGCGAGTGCACTATCAGGTTGCAGGGCGATGGAGGGGGGTGAGGGGAGGCTGGCCTTGCAAGAATTGTCGATTGTTTGATGGAGAACCACAGTATAGCACATTAAGGGAAGGTGTTGTGGGGAGGAGGAGGAGGAGGAGGAAGGTGGTGGTGTCTTGTCTTTGTTGGGGGTGGTGGGGAAGGTGGTGTCTTGTGTTTGGGGGGGGGGTGGGTGTCTTTGGTGGGGGGGTGGTGGTGTGGAAGGGAATTTAAAGATTCACAACGAAGAATGTCTGTTTCTGATGGTCTCGTTGCATATCGCCGGGTGCATATCTGAAAACGTATATTTCTGTCTGACGTGTTGTAGAAATTTAATTTAATTTTTTTTTTCATTCTGGGTGAAATTTTTACCTAGGCGGAGTGCTGAGCGGTCATCATTACTGGCACACTTTTTGGCGTTTAAACTGGGTTTTTTTTTTATTATTATTTCTCTGTGTGTAACAGGGTGATTGGAATCTGGTCGTTTATAAATACTGCAGTGACGGGATATGATGTAGTTCCTGATTTCAGAGAGAAATTTTTATATCTCATTCGACGAGCTTGATTTAGGTCGTGTTTTAGAAATTTGAATTAGATATTTGCCAAAATTCAGCGTGAACTTTAATGATTGGATTCCTCCGTTATTTGTTTAATGATCCAGAATTTGTATAATGGTTCAGAATTCGTTTAATGCTTTAGAATTTGTTTTTTAAGCATCATGATTGTTATACTTCATAATTATTATTATGCTTCAGAGTTTATGTAATGCTTAATATTTTTTCTATAGAGTTTTGGAATATTTATGATGCTTCAGGATTTGTATAATGGCTGTGAATTTCCAGAGGTTCTAAAGAATTTTACTTAATTGCAAAACGAAAAAAGGAGATCATAAATTCTCAGAGTCCTTTTCATATCATGAAGGAAATTTCTTCAAAAAATCCACAAACAATTCTTTGCGATATATGGATTCCCACACCACAAACAACCCCACCCAACCCCCTCCAAAGGATGATTGTTTAGTTGTTTAAGCTTCGATCCTATCATTAGCCAGGGGCATTAAAGGCCGTCGCGTGTCATGTTGTTAGATCCACAGACTGGAATATTTCTAACGCTTTCCTCGGGTGTCCAGGATGATTATTCAAAGAAAATATACACCTTCATTCTGCATGTGGCCAAGCCTCCCGAGATGAATAAGAGGATGTATGATATAAATATACACCTTCATTCAGCATGTGGCCAAGTCTCCCGAGATGAATAAGAGGATGTATAACATAAATGAAATTACAAGTTACCAGAATTCATACACAGATGTGCACTTAATGATTTTTTTGTATACTTCAGGCTACTAGAATTCATACGTAGATGTGTACATATTTTTTGTATGCTTAGATATAAACATTTTACATCACCCGTAGATATATTCAACTTAGCGTGGTGAAATACAAAATGAAAAATAAAAGAGGAATGACGACAGTTTTCGGAGGAACTGTGGACATTTTGGAACCCAAAGTGTAAATAAAGAGGCTAAATAAAACCGACTTCAGAATGTCTTTGAAGACAGTAATTGTTAAATAAACACAGGATTTAGCCACATCTCCAGAAATACCGAAAACGTTTAACAGTGTAGCTTGACTTACAAATGAAAGAAGTAAAAGTCAGATGTAGCAGACACACATGTGACTCCCACCTTGAAAAAAAAAAAAATATGGTACCTCTTTTCCCACCCATATGTACCATGGTCCTATGAAAAAAAAAAAAGAGAATCTTGAACGACCAGTAATTAAAAGAAGCTTCTGGTCCCTACTGATTATACCGACCACACACACACACACACACACACACACACACACACACACACACACACACACACATCCCATTCAGCAACTCTCCAACTCACGTCCGACCGTGTTAAGATGAGGGTGGAGGGTGGTGGTGGGGGAGGCGGGAGGAGGCCGCATTTAACCTGCTTATGCAAATGATCTATATCTAAATGGAAATCATAAAGGGAAGTTCGGAGGGACTCCGAGGACATTTCCTACACAAACTGGTCTTCAGAAATTTGGTCAGAGTCAGCGTCGTGTTGTACTATCAGGCGGGGTTGGTGATGTCACCTGGTAGTGGTTAGATGGAATGGCTTCTTAAGATATAGCTTGTGCTGTGTGTGTACATTATGGTGGAGGAGATATAGGAAATGTAGTTAACGTATTCTTCATTAGCAGCAGCAGTAGCTTATGAATGTGGGAAATTACGTGAAAATACAAGAATGAGCTTCCACTAATATATATATATATATATATATATATATATATATGTATAAACTTTTTTTCTTTCATACTATTCGCCATTTCCCGCATCAGCGAGGTAGCGTTGAGAACAGAGAACTGGGCCTTTGAGGGAATATCCTCACCTGGCCCCCTTCTCTGTTCCCTCTTTTGGAAAATTAAAAAAAAAAAGCGAGAGGAGAGGATATATATATATATATATATATATATATATATATATATATATATATATATATATATATATATATATATATAGCGTATTGTATCACTAAAGATGGCGAAGGAAAATGAACGCAGCTCCTGGGTAATTGAGAGGTCGATGGGAATCGGTTTTATCGACCAAGTCCGTCGTGCCAGATCGATAGGTGTAATTCCAGCGCTAGTAAGAGAGCCCCCGTGTGTTCGCTGGCCGCTTGCACACTCACACACACACACACACACACACACACACACACACACACACACACACACTGCTAGGCCACATGGCTGTGGTAACCCGTGAGGTATGTAAGCTCTGCGAAAAGAAGAAAAGAGAAAAGAAAAAAAAAAAGAGATGTAGGAAAGATGACCTTGACCTTTAGCGCTCTCTCTCTCTCTCTCTCTCTCTCTCTCTCTCTCTCTCTCTCTCTCTCTCTCTCTCTCTCTCTCTCTCTCATTTATCACATTCTCTCTCTCTTTCTCTCCCCATTCATCACATTCCCATGTTTGCGCTGACGATATTACTCATGTTTCTCATTTATCTGTATTGGAATTAATGCCTCTCCCTTCAGTAACAACATATATATGTATATATATATATATATATGTATATATATATATATATATATATATATATATATATATATATATATATATATATATCGAAAACCAGTTGTAGTTGTAGAACTGATCCACAGTCTCTTGCATGTTGCGTGATAACAAGAAAAAAATATATATATTCATGACGCCAAAAAAAGGTCCAGATTTCGAAGTTCAGAATCAAGATTAGCATAACTTTCGTCCATCATGTGAGATATGTCAGTCGTGTGTCAAATTACAGTTATACCTTCGTATCAGATCCATAAGTTAATCCTATTTTTTTCTTTTTTTTTTTTTTTTGCTAATTTCGTTCGCATCAGGTTCATAAGTTAACCTTAATTTTGCTAATTTCATTCCCAGGCTTTTTTTTTTTCGTGTGTGTGTGTGTGTGTGTGTGTGTGTGTGTATCATGGCCGCTAAATATTTTTTCCTCTAGTAATGAATTACTGATTTGTTTCAATGTACGATTTTCTTTGACGCGGAATTACATTGGTTACCAGTTCATTCTTGGTACTGATGCTGCTGAGTTCATCAGAATATGTGTTGACCAAGCTTTCTCAAATCTTTTTGTATTCGTGAAGCTTTCTAAGACTTCCTTTGCGTTTACTAAGCTTTCTAAAATTTCCTTTGTATTTTTCAAGCTTTCTAAAACCTCCTGTGTATTCATCAAGCTTTCTGAAACCTCATTTGTATTCATCAAGCTTTGTAAAATTTCCTTTGCGTTGTTCATCAAGCGTTGTAAAAACTCCTTTGTGTTCTTGAACCTTCCTAAAACTTCCTCTGTATTCATCAAGCTTTTTAAAACCTCCTTTGTCTTCATCAAGTTTTCTAATTCTTCCCAGAGTGTGACTGTTGTATGCCAATTTACAGTTTTTCTCCCTTCAGGAAAATTTTTGTGCTTGCTGAAATTTATCCATTAACTCATGCCCTGCAGTTCCTGCTCCTGAATTCATCACAATATATTCATTAGCTTTCAAAAAAAAAAAAAAATAAAGATATATTCCTGAGGATGGCTCATTGTTGTAACTCGCCATACATTTTCTTTTTTTTCCATTTTAACCAAAATTTGGCTTGTAAAAAAAAATTTCCCCCTCTCTCCTCTCCTATTCATGTTTCCTAAATTCATCATCGTACATTCATCAGGCTTATCAAAATTTCCCTTAAGTATGGCTGCCTGTTGCATTCCAATAGATATCCATATATCTTTATACCTTCACTGGTATGTATATATATATATATATATATATATATATATATATATATATATATATATATATATATATATATATTGAGTATAATGATCCTTCTTCCATCTCTCATGTTTCCCTGAAAAAAACCCTACCATACACTCTCATCACGTTTTCTGAAATTTCGCTTATAGTGCGGTCGACCGTTATATATCAATACACATTCCATTTTCTTTTTTTTTCTTTTCCTTTTTTTTTATTTTTTTTTTTGTTTTACCTTGACTGAAATTGGTTGGTTAAAATGTACCGTATCCATCTACCTGTTTTCCCCCAGCGCGTTAAATTATTCCCCCTATCTCTATCCCCTCTGAATTATCGTTATTGATAAATGCAATGCGTTTATTACTTCCGAATCTCACTCACCCCTAGTGTAATTTTGAGCCAGATTCATCAGGTTTGGGATTAGTTAGGATTCTTTTTTTTTTCTTTTAATATCATGGCATTCCCTCCCGGAGAGAATTCCTTCTTTCCACCCATTCCCCGTTCCCTTTTCCTTGGCTGGGTAGAAGAGGGGAAAGTATGGCAAATGCGACACAGTGATCTGGGTTCCTGGTGTTCCATAGATCATTGTAAGCTGTTTTTGAAAATGCCGATGTCTTATGGGTCCCGGGTTTCGCATTGTCTTTCTCTCTCTCTCTCTTCCTGTGTTCGATCAGACAAAAAACTGGAGGATTCTTCTTAGAATATGAAGTTCCTCAATTTTATAACATCGGAAAAATATTTCTGCAGTTGAAAGTATAAAAAAAAAAAAAAAAAAAAAAAAAAAAAATATATATATATATATATATATATATATACACACACACGTAACTGCGTCTAAATGTAAGAATTCTCATATATTCAACCTTAAGAAATTTCAATGTTGTTCCCTTTACACTGTCTATTTTCATTTTATTTAGTTCCACGCCAGGCTCCTACAGATGCCTCGTATGTTCCATTAGAAATCTTCTTTCACTGTGTTTTTTTTTCTCCATGTCATAAGGGAATGGTATTTTGAAAATTTTCATTTAGACATTCATTAAATACTCATACGAAGCTATTTAATTTTTGAAGCTTCCATATCGATTAAAAACAAAAAAGAAATATATATATATATATATATATATATATATATATATATATATATATATATATATATATATATATATATATATATATATGTCCGTGCATTTCTTTTCCTTGGTGATATTAATTTCCTTTACTGATTTTATACTTTGAGTGTGAATAATTTTTTTTTCTAATACGCATCATGGTGTACAAATTCTAGAATGGAACATTATCTCACACATAACGAAGGAAAATATCATTAAACAGTAATATAATACAAAATGAATTTCATAATAATTTAAGCAAATTTTGGATTACCTATTTATGAATATAATTGATACTATAATTAGACAGTGATGTGAATTACTTCAACGGTAAACATCACACTTCTCTTAATATTTTTTACAAGACTATTAAATGAAATAATGTAATAATTGTTGAATATTCAAATATGGAATTTAGAATTTATTCCCTTGTAAAATGTTGACAATACTGAAATTGATTAATGATAATAATGTTATTTATTATTATTATTGATATTATTATTATTATCATTATTATCATTATTATCAATAATAATAATGATAATGATGATAATAATAATAGTAATAATAATGATGATGATGATAATGATTTTGATCATAATAATAATAATAATAATAATGATGATAATAATAATAATAATAATAATAATAATAATAATAATAATGGCAGTAGTTGTAGAAGTAGTAGTAGTATACTTGGGAAGATGAGAGAAAAATAACTGTATGTATCTTGCGTGTTGTAGAAGGCGACTGAGAGGGGTTAGAAATCCTTCTCTCCTGTATTATCACTATATCATCCCTCAGAGGTAAAAGGCGACCAGACATAGAAGGGAAACAATAATAAAAAATTAATTGTAATGATAGTAATGGTGATAATGATGATAATAACGATAGTATTGCTACTACTACAACTGCAGCTAATAATAATTATAGTAATGATAATAGTGATAATGATAACGATAAGAACAATGATGATAATGATAACAATGATAAGAATGATAAAGATAATAACAACAACAACAATAATAATAATAATAATATTAATGATAATAGTAATGATAATGATAATTATAATAATAATTATGATAGTAATAATGATAATAGTAATAATAATAATAATAAAAATAATGATAGTAATGATAATATTAATAATAACAATAATAATAATAATAATAATAATGATGATAATAATGATAAGAATAATAATGATAATAGTAATAGTAATAATGATAATGACACTAATGATTATAATAAATATAACGAGACACTAATCCTTCTTCGCCCAGTCTCCATGATTCACATTTTGAATACTTCCACCACGAAGTTATCGTTCGTGCAATTGTTATAGGAATTGTTATCATGCGAACCAGAACGCCGTGTTGTTATTTTTACAGGACACATTTCTTATCATCTGGAGAGGGAGAGGGAGGTAGGGAGGCGAGGGAGGGCCCTTGGTTGCCCACCGTGGAATAGGTGGAATTTGACAAAACAGTAAATCAGAAATACCTCATTAACGCGTATTGTTCCTCACTCTATGTTTGTCTGAACAAGGAGAATGCTGAATTACACCCACGCACACACACACACACACACACAACTTGAGGACCTCTTTACTGGGGAGGTGCTGCAGTGTCGTTTCAAGTGCTTTTCGCGCAGGAGCAGAGACGTAACGGGAGTTCTTTTGAAGCGTGCCTGTAACTAGCGAGGTTGTAACCCATTTACGTCTATCGACGATGGTAATTGAGAACCTCACCGTAGATGGCGTCTCGACTTGCGATACGACCACTTACAGACGCTGTCCAGTGGTGTGTATATATATATATATATATATATATATGTATATATATATATATATATATATATATATATATATATATATATATATATATATATATATATATATATATGTATTCTGGGGTAATTATAAATTGATTGAATAAATAGATTTAAGTGCATGATTTTGATTCAGTCGTTGACAAAAAAATCGAGAAAGTCGAATCCCCCCAAAAATTGTGTCGTGTATTTAACCATGACTACTTGGCCGGCAACGAGCGAGTCTTCGTATCTGGCGCGAGTGGTAGAGTGACGCTCATCTTTCATTGAAAGAAGGAGAATTAGAAGGAAGAAGGAAGAAAAAAAAAAGGGTGGTCTGGGGGGGATTAAACTCGGCCACCGTCTTCAAGAATGGACGGCCGGCGTCCGTGGTATGTACCATCGCGGAACTCGAGGAGTTGCCTGTACGTGATTAAGGCCCCAGATGTTCTCTCCCTCAGTGTACAGTTGACACACTGTCCGATGTTTGGGGGTGGGTCGGGGTTGTTCGGGGTTCATGAAGGCGAGCGAGGTTAGGTGGGGAGAGGAGTGGGGGCAGGATAGGTAATAGGTAATAGGGGATAGGTAAGGTAAAGGCCCATTCTCTCTCTCTCTCTCTCTCTCTCTCTCTCTCTCTCTCTCTCTCTCTCTCTCTCTCTCTCTCTGTGGTTCTCGTCGTCGGCCGGGGATGGCCTCTGCAGTGGGTGGTGCTTAAGGCCTTATTATACACACCATCAGATAATCCACTTGAGTTCCTGGAACTGACTTTGGATGGGGGGAGGGTAATGAAATTGAGGTACCGACGCGTTACAGTGGCTACCTGTATATAGTGGTATTTCTCCAAGCCACCGGCCCACCTCTCCCTCCCTCCCTCCTGTTCCTCATCGCGCTTGTGTTTTTGTGGGGAAGGATCCATCAAACCCCCCCCCCCCCCCCCCCCCTCAGTATTTGCTTATCCGGTGGCCGATTGTGAAAGTCGAGTTTCTGGCAGTAATGCGTCTGAACTCGACCCTCAGAAATATTCCAACTTCTCTGTCTTGTCTTGTCCAGCGATAGCGAGATGTTGCGTCGGTAAATCGATAGACAGACAGGTAGTTAGATAGGCTTCATATAGGTGGACAGAATACCCATAGCCTGTCTATATATATATATATATATATATATATATATATATATATATATATATATATATATATATATATAGTCTGTCTACAGATAGACATCACTAGGAAGGCATCAACATAGTTGAATTGACAGAGAGACAGAATGGTTGGAGTTGATTGATGTAGATCGGTTTCATCTTTAATTACTCCCGGTCTCAATGAAATTTTAAATCGGCTCCAGTAATGAATAAGCATCAAACATTTTCCTTTAATTACTTTAATGTTACGAAATTAGAATAATAGTAATATACGAAATAAAGTCATGATGACAAGCATAATATTTTTGACAATAACAATTATGATAATAACAAAAGTAATAATGATGATAATGGTAAAGACGATAATGATAACAATTATAGAAATAGCAGTAACAGTATTAATGATATCGATTATGTTGATAATTATGATAATTATGATTATGATAGAATGATAATAATAATAAAATGATGATAATGATATGGTAATGATGATAAAGTTGATAATGATTATGATTATGATAAAATGATAACAATGATATGGTAATGATGATAAAGTTGATAATAATTATGATGATATTATAATTTGAATCAGTTGCCCTACATGATGGACAATGAGAAAATTATTAGGTGACCTGGTAATTGTTATCATGATAATTATATCTGGTACCTAATATGGTGAATATTGAGAAAATTATTTAGTAACGTACTAATTATTATGTATATTTATAATAATGTATATTTATAATATGTATATTTAGAAAATTATTTACTATCCTAGTAATTATTATAATAATCATAATTAAGAAAATTATTTGGTAACAATAATACAAGTGTAGTAATAGAAATTTTAAAATGATAATGATGACAAGAAGGATATCTATTATGATCAAAATAACTAGAAATACAAAAAAGTTACAGCTCACAAGCAGTTATTTCTTAATTTCATATTGATTATTTTGATTGTATTTAACACAAATGACAAAGATTTGATGTAGTGAAGTAGTTCTTAAGATTACAGATATTGTTAAAAGAAAAGAATTAATGAGATGATAATGATAATGATAATAGTGATAATAATAATAATAATAATAATAATAATAATAAATGTAATAAGTATGATAATAATGAAAGCAATAATAATGCAAAAGAAGGAATACATGCAAACAGCATAATAATTATAACTATTACTAATACTAATAATAATGATAATGAAAATAGTTATAGTGATAATGATGATGAAAATAATTGCCTACATGATCTTATGGTACGATATAAATAATTACTGTATTCATAAAAATTATCCTGATAAAGACAGTAATTAGGAAGTATTATAATATCACTACTACGACTATTACTACTACCAATGATAATGACAGTAATGATGATAACAACAACGTCTTAAAAATGCGATCAGAGGTAACGTGTGAATGGTCCTTGGGTAATTCGCGAGTGGTAAGGAACATGTAAAAAAAAAAATAGCATCCATTCATAAGAATGACACAATAGCTGCACTAAGTTTGGGGGACATAACGGGCCAAGCGCCGTGGTCGGAATGAGTAAAACTAACGTCTAATGGCCGGCTAGAAAGAACCTTACCGGCATATTCCAAAATCTCTTGTGCCGATAAGAACAGGGTGTTTATAGCACTCCCTTGTCACGGAAGCTTCTCAGCCATTAAAGGCGTTTTTTCCATCGGGCGTGGCCAGCAAAATCGTAGCTTTAGAATCAGTACCTTCCATTGTTCACACGTACGTGTGTCTGTGTGGATGTGTGAGTGTGTGTGTGTGGGTGTTTACATCCATGTATCGTGACGTGTTCTGCTTTATCGCCAGTGGTTAAGGGAGGAGAAAATAGTGGCGAATACGTCATCTCTTCGGGAAAGTATTATTAAGTGTCGATAATGGTTGCACCTGCCCCGGGGCCTTGTTCATCAGCTGGGCGTTGTGGCTGGCACGAGATGTTTCGAAGTGTGTGTTTGTGTGTGTGTGTTTGACCCCCACGGGTTCTTCCTCCCCCCACGGCCCATACACACCTGCACTAAATCATTACCTTGATAACGTGGTTCCATTTAAGCCCACACCACCACCCACCGTCCACCAAAAACAACGCCCATGTTCCGTGTGGCCATCCACTCCCATGATAACTTTATTTACCGGGGTATATAAAGCTTTCGCCGCTTGTCCACTAAACGTGAAAGGTATATTCTCCTCCTCCTCCTCCTCTCCCTCCTTCTTCTCCTTCTTCTCCTTCTTCTTCTTCTTCTTCCCTTCCCATCCCATCCCCCCCCTCCCCATCCCCCTCCCCATCGCCCCCCCACACCCCACCCCCCAACCCACATCCCTCCATAACGATTACGACACGTGAAATACGAGGAATGCAAGAACCATCGCAAGACGGCCCGAAAGAGGCAATATTCAAAGAGTAATTATTATTAACATAAAGGCCGGGTAAGCCCCACCCCTCTGTAGGGGATACCTTCCTTCCACAGCCTGCCTGCCTGGGCGCCATCTTGGGCCCTGGTGCTGTACAGTGCTCGCCTAATCGGAGTTGTGCGATAATACGGGAAATCAGGTCTGCAACGCGCCCCTCCCGTGTGATTTCGGTGTCCGGTGCATCAACCCGTTGCGATGGGTGCTCTGTGAGCGTGTGTGAGGCCGTGTGAGGCCGTATTTCACCGACTGAGGAAGACATGGCCGTCGAGGACGCTGGCAAAGGTGAGATTCTCTGTAATGGCGGTCTGGTCGGGGCCCCGGTGCAACCGAACGCTCTCGTCTCGCATTTTCGAGCCGTTCCCCCGTCTGTTGGGGGGCCTCTGTGTGTGCGTGTGTGTGTGTCTGTGTGACTGGGGGCATATTTTACGTGTCATGAGATGTGTGCATGACGTCAGGACAGCGTGGAGGGTCTGGGAATGTGAGAGAACAGTGCTAATATCCTATTTATCGTTCGTCCCCCTCGAGCCCTGTATTATTTCGCTGTTATCTCGACGTGTGATGCAAAATGGTGTGCGCCATGCGTGATGTTCTCCTTAAATGTTCTGTCTGTCTGTCTGTTTTTTTTTTTTTGGCACCTGGACGACCTCTTAACAGAAGTCCTATTGATAAAGTCCCGTTGATTGATGTGAGGGTGTGATAAATTGGCTTTCGCAAGGCAGTAACACACGTTCCGATAAGACACCGGGGGGTTTTATGGACGCCTGGAAACGAGTGTAGAGATAGGGTCATGCAAGGAGGCGTCTCTTTGATTGAAAGATCCGTCTATATGTAAAGAGAATGTTTGGCGATTGCATGGGCGCCATCGTTACCTGACACCTATATCTCGGAGCGTTTAAGCCCGGGTTTACAAGTTAATAAGCACAAGCGGTGTTTCCATTATTAGCGATCTATAACTCTGGCATGTAATCGCCCGGGTTTCCAGATCTGAAGACGATCTGTTGAATTTATAATGCGTCGGTAGATTGGGCTATCTCTCCCTCTCCCTCCCTCCCTCTCTCTCTCTCTCTCGCCGCGTCCGCGCGCCCATTGCCGCTCTTCCCGGCTTTATTCCGCGCCGAACACCGCCGGTACGATGTCTTTACGGGGTTTTCCAACACCGCAGCGTTGACGTTGGTGGAACCGTGTACACTCCCCGTCCGCTCGCGGGCGGAAAAAATACCTTAAATCTTAATAATCAAAGGTTTACTGGCCTGCTTTTAGCTCCTCCGTTCCTCTAAGCGGACAGCGGGCGAGTAAACTGTGCGTGGGGCGATCGGTTCCAGCGCTCCCTCGTAAGAATGTGACTCTCTCTCCCTCACTCTCCCTCTCCCTCCCTCCTTCCTCTACCAAGGTCCTCCGGTAATGTATGCTCGGCGTATTTTATCACCCCTTACAAAATATGATCGCGGGTAAGGGTAACCCCCCCAGGGACGTGTGAAGAAGGGGTACATGTATGTATGGATGTATGTATGTACGTATGTGTGTGTGTGTGTGTGTATGGGTGTGTCTATATGTGTGGAATGCGTGTGTGTGTGTCTGTCGGGACGCCGGTGAGCGTCCCCGTCGGGCGACCGATCGCTACCACCCCCCCGAAATGATAATGCCGACTGAAGATACTCGACCTCTGCCGCGATCACTCGCTGTGGGTTAATATTATTTTTTTTCTCCTCAAAAAATCGCTTCTCTCCCCTACCCTCCCCCTCTCCCCTCTCCCCTTTTTTTTTTATCCTCCATGTTACAAATTCAAAACTCAGCCTTCAGACATTTCAGTGACTCGCATTTCACTCAGCGGCGCTCTCTGTAATGCCTGGAATGTCTTCAGATGCATGGGACGCGGTGTCTTACACTCACACAATGATCGCCCAAAGCCGCTTCTCTTTATTGTCTGATACGCCAATGTGTTTGAAATGATTTCCATATCTCGTTGAGGTAAAGGAACCCCCCCCCCTTTTTTTTCAAAGCATATATCCTTCTCACAGTAGGAAGGTATAGGGCGTTACAGCGATAGATATAGGTAAGAGATGCGTTCGGTGTAATATATATATATATATATATATATATATATATATATATATATATATATGTGTGTGTGTGAACGTAGCGCTGCGATAACAGTATTTTACAGTGTCGAATGTCTTAACTTGAAGTATTATTTTTTTTTTTGAAGGAAACAACATCTTCATTTAGAAGATCCATATATATATATATATATATATATATATATATATATATATGTATATATTTCTAATTTTGGTCGCCGCAAAACGGCAGGAATTTCAGATGGTCACTGGACCTGTTTAGAAAAATTTCCTGACCGCCGCTGGTTCGCATCCCGCCGTTTTCTAGGTATGGAAGTTTTATCTCCCAGTCGGGTGACCGTTTCTAGTACACTTGAGTTCTGAATGTGTGAGAGGCTGTACTATGATTCCTAGATAGTGCGCTCGTTTCCGTTACACCCTGTTCTAGAGACGGAAGATCCTTATGTCGAGGATGTAGCGCAAGAAACCATTTCATCTGGTCGATACGGAAGGCGGGATGACGTAGATTAGCGCTAGATACCACGACGACTTGTTCTAGGTACGGAGTGCTCTATCTAGTTCCTAGATGGTGCTATACCTCCATAATACTGAGTATACTATGTACGGCCGAATCTCTCGAAGCTCCATCATTAAATTCTGACCGACACGTACGTACAGGGGTTCCCGCGTGTGTGTGTGTGTGGGTGGGTAGGTGTGTGTGTGTGTGGCGGCGGAGGGAGGTGTTGTGGCTGCTGCTGCTGCTGCATCTCCTCGCTTGATTTTGTCCTCAGATCGGGCGTCACTCTGGGAAGAAGCATAGCTCCTTGGCGCCACTCCAGGTGAACCAGCTAGTCACCTAACACCACCACGGGTGAAGAAGAACCACCACAACCACCTGGTCACCTAGCTTAGCCCCGGCAATAGTTGTGGCCTCTATCGTGGCCATAATCAAAGTGTTTTGGAGGATAGCATGAACAATTACCGGAGCATTTCGTTGTCAAATATCTCACGCGATGAAAGCGTTTGGAATCCCCTTATCTTCTCCATTGGGGAAGAGTTCAATTATCGTAGGATTTCGGAAGATAACAGGTAATCGACGAAAAGGATTATTGAGATTTTTTTTCGTTATTTCTTTTTTTTTTTTTTTTTTTGAAGCCCCCTATTTGTGTTGCCAATTTGTTACTGTTCACGTGTAAATCGGGCTTAAAAACACATGAGTGCAGATATGCTAAAGGAAAGGGAGTTTGGGGAGAAAAAAAAACCGGGAATTATTAACAAGTTCTATTAATGACTCGATTAATTATCAGGATAAGTAAAAATATCTACGTCAGGATTTTGACATAGACTTTTGATTTGAAAATCAGAGTTTAGAATTATATGATCCAATCTTCATTTGTTATTACT
>NC_092245.1:14243403-14250903 GCF_036320965.1 Panulirus ornatus
CTGTAGGGTGGCGTTGGGAGGGTAAAGGGGTGGGGGGATGGGGAAAAATAAATATGAGAGAGATGGGTGGGAAGGATGGGGAATAGATAGATGTGGGAGGGTTAATATCCAGTAGGTGGAGGGGTAGGGATGGGGGAGGAGGGGGAGGAGAAGGCAATAGAGGTGGTGAGATTTGAGTTGGTAGGAGGAGGAGGAGTGAGGTGAGGTGGTGAGGAGGGAGGGAGAGAAGATAGAGAGGTCAATCTATGCCTTTTTGTAGAAGCAGTGGGAGGTCCGCGGTTTGTGCTGGTCCCGATCCATTAGTTTCACACACTTGCAGTTGAGGTCGGGCCCCCGAGGAGGAGGAGGAGCACCCCTTCCTCTTCCCGCCCTGTCCTCCTCCCGAGCAACAAGACCCCCTAACATTCTTAGGTTTCATAATTCGCCGCAATTCGTTATGTGCTACGACAGACGGGCCGCGACCCGGCGTGTCGGAGTTAAGAAAGAGTAGGAGGAGGAGGAGGAGTGGCTGCAGCAGGAGCGGCGCCGGCGGTAGACTTTGGCGAACGCTCCTTCTTTTTTTTTTTTTTTTTTTCCTATTCAGTCGCATCGTCAAGCTTGTGTTACTCTGGATATACTCGAGAGGGCACACAGTAATTGGGGAACGCTCACGCCGAACGGACGCGTGTGTGTGTGTGTGTGTGTGTGAGTGTCTGTATTGTGCGTGGTGGTGCAAAGGCTCGTAGTTCTCGATCTCCCTCGATCTCTCTCTCTCTCTCCCTCCCTCTCTCTCTCCCGCCGCTACCACTACCGCCGCCGCCGCCGCCACCTACCACCTCCTCTCCTCTCCAGCACCCAGCCCTGTTCGCCGTCGTACCACCACCACCTCTTCCTCCTCTCTCCCTCCCTCCCCTTACAATACCATTAATAAGGGGGGTTGTTATGGGAGCGGCTAGCTTAGCTTAGCTATCGAAGACGTGGGAAAATGTCCGCTATCACACGACGCCGCTAGTTCTACGTTCGAAAACGAGAAGCTGGAGAGAGAGAGAGAGAGAGAGGGAGAGAGAAAAAAAAAGATATTTCGTGGCCCTTGTTTCAGTTCATGTCCCCGAGAGACGCGACTCAAGGTGTTTTCTCTCCTGATCCGGAGGTGGGAGAGAGAGAGTGTGGCTCTTATTACTTGGTGCTTATATAATGCCCTAAGACCTCCCTCGCTCCCCATGCAAAAGGGAAAAGCACACACTGTTATTCTTTCCCCCCTCCCCCCCCCTTTTTTTTTTTTTTGACTCTTCCTTGATTCCCTTTTGCAAGGTCCATCACCGCCGGAAGCAGGAAACCTCCCGTCGGTTGTAAGGTAAGGTGAATTTCGGAGTTTGGCCCCCACGGCTTCTGCGGCAGTGGCCCTCTGGCAGCACCACCAACCACACCCTCCCTCCCTCCCTCCTACTCCCTCCTACTCGCCGCCCCCCCGTCCTCCGATCCCCCCCACCCTCCCTCCTTCCTGTGCCTCCCCCCCCCCATCCCCCCCTGCCCTAACCCGCTGGTGTCATTGATTCCCGTCCTTAGGGTTACATCGTGGGTTCCTACCGCACCTCTCCGGCCTCCTCCGCATTGTGCGGCCGAAGAGGGAGAGGAACCGTTCGTTCTACACTCTACCTCTCTCTCTCTCTCACTCTCACACTCTCTCTTTCTCTCTCCTCCTCCTCCTCTTCATCACCTCCCACCCAACTACTAACCTCTCCCCTCCTCACCCTCTCCTCCACGACCACCTCGTCCCCCACAGTATAGCGGGCGGCGACTGCTCTTACACTCTCCTCTCTATAATGGTCTATCGACTGTCGATGAAAGTTTCCCATAGCGTCGAGTATCGGCCCTGACCAGATGCCGATGGTCTTGGTCGTTTCCTTATGTCTTACTCGGGCATCATTGTCGCAGTCTCCTTTTCCTCTTCCTACCCTTCCTCCTCCTTCAGCCTTCTCCTCCTCTCCTGCTTCTTTCCTCCGTTATCCTCCCATTCCTCTTCTGCGTTCTTCATAGAGCTTCTTTTCTTACTGCACCGCTCGGTCACCTCCTTGTATATCTGTCCCTTCCCTCTCCTCTTTCTTTCTCTTACCCCCTTCCTTCCTCTCGTCTTTTATATTCTTCAGAAGTTCTTTTTCACGCACCCCTTCTTCAGCTTTTACACCTCCTTCTTTTATCCCGTTTCTTTCTCCTCTCCTCTCCACATCTTTCCTTTCTTTCCCCACATTCGTCGAGAAATTACTTTTAATCTCCCCGCAATTTCTTCAGGTTTCTCCGCTTTCATCACCATCTCCTCCTCCTCGTCCTTTCCTCCTCCTCCTTCTCGTTGTCGTCGTGTATCTAATATTGTTTCTCATATCCCTGCCGAGGCTGCTTTATCTATCCCCTCTATCCATCATCCTCTGGCCAGTCCGCTTCCCGCTGCGGGACAACGTATCGTCTGGACCTTCGTATTTTACGGGGTATATTGCACGCGTTTTGTATGTGCACCGCGCCTGGTACCCGCTCTGTGTGTGTGTACACTGAGGAGTTCCGTCCCTCGGATTTTATTATGATCTTTTATTATCCCGTGATTCATAACTTTTAGTTTTTTGTTATATATAATTTTTTTTTTTGGGGGGGTGGTTGTCAGTGCTGTGTTCTCGTATGTGCTAATTTGCCATTTTTTTTCTTTTTCTTTTCGGGTTTTTCGATGATTTAGGCATGATGTGTGTCTGCCGATGATGAGCTCCCGTGGTTGTTGATCATGCAGTCAATTAGAGAGTACGTCTCTCTCTCTCTCTCTCTCTCTCTCTCTCTCTCTCTCTCTCTCTCTCTCTCTCTCTCTCTCTCTCTCTCTCTCTCTCGTCTTTGCTTTGAATCATCATCGTCATCCTTGTTGTTGTTGTTGTTGTTGTAAACACTGTTGCTTGTAAATTTCGACGTGTCACAGGGGCCGTGATGTACGATTTTCAAGTTCTCGTCTTCGTTGTGAGGGAATTGACGTTTTCTGAGTAGCCTTGTCGACGACTTGTTTACTGCAGTCTCGTTCTTTTTCCAGTTCCCTCATAATCCTATTCTCGTTTGTGTTTTGCTCACTTCTCTTTCGCCACCTCCTTGATAACTCTTACCCTTTAAGGGTTACCTCCTATAGCATTACCACCCTGCTTCCAGATGTGTAGATTAGATATTTAGGATACTATTACTGTCCTTCGGTGGATAACGTAATCACAGACCATTGAGTTCGTCTGTCATGCGTTTTTCCCATGTTTTCCTGTGTACTGTCCTGCAGTGGAAAACCTCGTCCTAGACAATCAGGTCGTCTGCTTTCTTTCTCTCCCATGTTCTTCTCCTCCAGCAGATAACCTCGTCATGGACCAGCAGGTCTTCTGTGATCTGTCTGTCCCATACACTTCCACACTTAACGTTATTATCCGATCCTCATTCTCATCTCCACATACCCCCCTTCTTCGGCCTCCTGGCTTATCTGCATTCCTCTTCCTCCCACAATTCTTGTAGTCTCTCCTAATTCATTATTTCTTGTGGAGACCCACCCTACACCCACCTTCTCCTCTCACACAGCCAGCTACCTTTCCTCAACACCCCCCTCCTTTTTTTTTTCTCTCTCTCTCTCTCTCCGGTGGAGCGTTCTCTAGGGAGCCAGCCAAGACTCGCTGCGTCGTAATGAATTACGTCTCGGCATAAAGTTATAGTTGTAATTAAGCCTGGGCTCCTCATACAGGAATAACACAGGGGGTTAAAAATACATTAGCTCACGTTGATACCTTCCTCGCCAGTGGCGGTTACAGCAACAAGCAACGGCTGCTCTAACCGTAAGCCGGGTGTTGGGCAAGGGAGGAATGGAGTGAGAGAGTAGGAGAGAGGGATGGGGGTTGGGGGATGGGGTCGGGTGGGGGAAGAGAGAGAGAGAGATAAGAAGTGGTGGTGGTAGTAGTAGTAGTAGTAGGGGCAGGGGAGGGGAAAGGGCGTCTCCCTAGAGAGGTCGATGCGAAGACGTTTAATATAAATGAAAGGGAGAGAGAGAGAGAGAGAGAGAGAGAGAGAGAGAGAGAGAGAGAGAGAGAGAGAGAGAGAGAGAGAGAGACTCTGTGTGTGTGTGTGTGTGTGTGTGTGTCCACGAGAGAGAGAGAGAGAGAGAGAGAGAGAGAGAGAGAGAGAGAGAGAGAGAGAGAGAGAGAGAGAGAGGAAAAAATTGCGTCTCCTCTGCCAGGCCGACGCGAAGATGTACGTCGTCAAAGTTTTTCGAATAGGGAGGGAAGAGGAGGAGGGAAGAGGAGGGCCGCCGTAATTAAGGAAATTTAGCGTCAGAATTCAGCGAGAGCCAAAGTAAATTAAACCACTCGAGGTCCAGAGCCGCTAGTGAAAATTACCGGAAAAGAAGAAGAAAAACAAAAGCAACACAAACTTTGATATTACTCGTGGGGCACATAACTTGTTTGGCGGGAGAATTGCCAATCTGCATGGCTCCTGTGTACGTTCAATAGACTGAGAAATATTGTAATTTGCCGAGTGCCCGCTTCTCATATATTCGGATAGAAGGCATGAAAATTGGAATTCTTTGGGGGGGAGGAGGAAGGGGAGGGGGTGGTTGGGTTGGCCGGATAAACTCTGGCCCGTGACAGTTTCCATTTTATCCGCTCAGCATTTCATTTTTTCGAATAAGACGTATATATTTTATCCCAGCGAGCTGTTTTCGATTTCATTTTCAGATCTTATGCCTGGGTATATTCCCCCCCCCCTCTGTAAAGTTACGATCAGCGGCAGCGAGGGGACCTGAACTGTTCGAGGGGGGAAATGACGCTATCTGGTGTATTGATAAGGGTTCCATTACAGTAATGGAATGGGTAGAATTCGCAGCGAGAGACTATCTAAATAGATGGATGAATAGAGAAACTGCTGCCCATTGAAGTTGCTAAGGCGGAAGAGAGAGTCGAGGTATTATAGAACTTGGGAGGTGGTGGTAGTGACTCGTTAGCCAATCGCAGTAATGATAGTGACTAGTTAGCCAGTCATAGTGATGATAGTGACTAGTTAACCAATCGTAGTGATGATAGTGACTCCTTAGCCAATCGCAGTAATGATAGTGACTAGTTAGCCAATCGTAGTGATGATAGTGACTAGTTAACCAATCGTAGTGATGATAGTGACTCGTTAGCCAATCGTAGTGATGATAGTGACTAGTTAGCCAATCGTAGTGATGGTAGTGACTCGTTAGCCAATCGTAGTGATGATAGTGACTCGTTAGCCAATCTTAGTGATGATAGTGACTCGTTAGCCAATCGTAGTGATGATAGTGACTAGTTAACCAATCGTAGTAGAGCTTAAGATCAAAGTATGGGCTGGATTTTTCCACGCTTTGGAGAAGCGCGTGAGTGAGATGCATCTACATAGTCAGAGTGGGTAGATATATAGGAAATCTTAGAGAGTAGAATACTGCGGTTTATACATTAGGCGCGAATTGATAATTAGTTGAACACTAGGTGATAGATGACTACAGTAATGCAGTAGTTGACGTACCACATAGGCTAACATGCCACATAGGCTAACTAGGAGAAGAACTGAAATGTTAACTTGTTGAGTTATGCACGTGTTCATTTGATTGTTTATGGCTCTGACAATGGGAGGCGTAGGATTGTTCTTACGTCTGTCTGTACGAGCCCTTGACTACGGCGCTTCGCTTGGCGCGTTGCTCCGAAGTCGTTCTTGTGACCGTTGAATGCACGATGTCTCGGTTCGGAATAAGTCGCTTGTTGATTGCGGTGTGCGGGGTGATCCAGGGAAGCGGTCGGCCAGACGTGGTGTCCCGCTGTCTTCTTCGTGGTGGAAGAGGGATGTGCTGGTAGGCTTGGCTGTAAGTTTCACGATGCTTCTCCCTTCGTGATTTTTATTTTTTTGTTTCTTTAACATTTTCTTCCACCTGTCTCGCCAGTCTAGCGATGATGAAATGCTGCCGACCGAAGTCTCTCTCTCTCTCTCCGCTGTGCCAGCAAGTGGCCGATAACTTTTGGTGTTTACCCGCTTGTGTTGGGAGATGGTAAGGGGTTGTTGGGGTGAGGACCACAAAACTGATAAATGGGGACTGCGTCCGGTGATGATAGGGGTTGGGGGGAGCAGAGGCTTGGGTTGTAAGTTATGGTCAACCACGTCGGTACAGAATCAGGTCAAAGAGTGTTTTGAGCGCTAGTGGGAGAGTGATCCATCTGAAGTAGATGCGCGCTTGCTCTTGGAGGTGTGAGGGAGGAAGGGTTTGGTTCAGTTCGAAGGCTGAACTGTGACGGCTCGGGAACGCCACACACACACATCTGTCCCCATTGAGGGTTGGAATGTCTGTGTCCAAAAAAAAAAATGAACTTATCTCGAACACGTTTTTCCTTTCCCATACCATCTAGCTGGACTTTATTCTCTCCCGAAACGATTGATAGACAGGAGATGAGAAATATTCTTGCGTCTGGATATAAACTTTCTGATTTTGCTGATGAGCGTGTCGTCTTTTATTATTGTTTACGGTAGACAGAATTGCCTGATCGTTCGCAGTCATCAGAGATTACTTACCTGGTGACCCCCCCAAAGTTCCCCCAAAGAGTGATCCTGCTACAGGTAGAATTACACGTCAAGAGGAAATTACGACCCGAAAGTTATGTTTATGTCTAGAGCTTTAACTTGTTATCTTAGTGGGCATTTTACGTCTCTGTCAGTATGTGTGTGTGTGTGTGTGTGTGTGTGTGTGTGTGTGTGTGTGTGTGTGTATCGGGGCGTCTGTTTGTATGTCCTCTGTTCTTAGTAGCGAATGTGTATGAAAAAAAAATATATATATATATATATATATATATATATATATATATATATATATATATATATATATATATATATATATATATATATAAAAGCGCACACACTCAAAATTCTCCTTTCCCTCCTTTCCCCCGCTCCCCTCCCCCTCCCCCGGGAGAATAATGAAAAAAATAATTTACAGAAGACATTGTCCTAGAAATTCATATTAAGAAGGATAAGAATTCGTAGTCTTGCCTTAAGGGCTGTCATCTTGTTGGGATGGGAAGGAGGAGGAGGTGGAGGAGGAGGAAGGGGGTCTGGGGTGTGGAAGAGGGAAGTTGGGGGGGGGCGGGGGTGGAAGGTGGTGGTGGTGGTGGTGGTGGTGCTGGTCTTCTCCCTGGTATATAGAAGCATTATGGTAATGGCGAGACTTCGTTCCTAGCAATGAAATTTACTACATGTAATCATCGCCATAGTCGCCTTGCATTATCCCCTCCCTCCCTGCTCCATCGGAGAACAGCGGCAGCGGCAGCCTCCCTGCTGGACGTTCCGCCACCGAAGGTTGATTTCTTAATCTTGTAAGGAATCCATGTTTCCCCGAACGTGTCCGTCGGCTCCTGCTGAAGACGCCGAATCGTGGAAAATAAATAGTAATCTACCGAAAGGAATTACCGTAGGACGAAGGAACTACGCCTTGTGGGTCAAGCCACAGTTGAAGGAATAGTTAAT
>NC_092245.1:14255903-14298403 GCF_036320965.1 Panulirus ornatus
GCCGCACTTGCCGCAGGGGAGGATGCAGTAACCAACCTCAAGGCTAGCGTGACTGCCGCACTCACACTCCTGCGACGAACGACAATCGTGTCTTTTTTTTTCTCTTACGACCATCGCGACAGATCACACACGTTCGTTGATTCTTTCTTTTTTCATTTGAATTACATCGAATAACAAGTCTCACTAGGGTGGTCCCATTGGGGAAGGGGAGGGGAAGGCAGTCCCACTCTCGGGGTCTGGAGTTTGGTTGGCAAAAGGACGCGATTGAATTGATTTTATTAATGTTTTTCTTCTCCTTCCCTCAACTCTTCACCTGCTTGATGGAGGAGTCCCGGAAGGTGTTGGTCTGCGCCCGTCGCCGTCTTTTGCACCGACTCCGCAGGGTAACTCATCCTTGTTTTTTATTTTCTTTAACGTCGCGTTTGAGCAGGGCGCGACTGCGCGCGCTCCCTTGAGATTTGCGAGGGTCGAATGAAAGGATTAACAGATTATTTAGGCTTTTGAGTCGTACTCCTCCCGAGATGAAAGAGCCCCGAGTCGTGTCAAATAAACTCGTCAGAGTAATTCTTGCCCCGTGAGATATACTGTTGGACCCAGATTAGCGATGTGATCTATGTGCTGGCTGGCTCTCCCGCAAAGCGGCACACGGCCCACCAAGTGTTGTACACTCGTGTGATTACTGGGTGGTGATTACTGTTTGTGTGTTACTTTTGGGGGGGAGGGAGGAGAAGGAGAGAGTGTTTTATTTGCACTTGTGTTGCTCCCCGTCTCTTTTGTTTGTGTGTTACGGGGAAGAGTGTTTTACAATCGTGTTGCACCGTCTCTTAACCTTGTCTGTGTGTATGTACCGTGTCTTTACTCGTATGTGTGTGTGTGTGTGTCTACACGCATATACCCCCTTCACCCTAGCCTAAGTCAGGGACTCTGATTTTCGACCAGCCTCGATGAGAGGATGGACATGGTTGAGTGAAGGACGACAACCGCCCCCGTGATTCGAACCCATGCCGGCCCAGCCCCGGGCGGGTCCATGTCTGTGTGTGTATAGAATGATAATGATGATAATTATAATATGATGATGAAGAATAGTAATAGTGATAGTAACAACTATGAATATTATTATTATCATTATTATTATTATTATTTTTATTATTATTATTATTATAATTATTATTATTATTATTATAAGAGTTTTGTTGTATTAGCTGGAAATATAGGCTGAATATACATAGGGATATTAGATGTGGTAGATATGATAATGAAAATAGAGCTGTGAAAAGGCTGTATGTATGTATATACATGTGTATGTGGATGGGTTGGGCCATTCTTTCGTCTGTTTCCTCGCGCTACCTTGCTAACGCGGGAGACAGCGTCAAAGTATAATAGAATATATATATATATATATATATATATATATATATATATATATATATATATATATATATATATACATATATATATACAATATATATGTGAGCGATTGGTGCCTGAACCTGCAGGAGGGTGAAAGGCGTCCACGGGATAGAGTGAATTGGAACGATGTGGTATACTGTAAAGGCTGTCAATGGACTGAACTAGGGCAAGCAACGTGAAGCGTCCAGGGTAAACCATGGAATGGTCTGTGGGGGGTCTGGTTTTGGATAGTGAGCTGTGGTTTCGGTGCATTACACATGGCAGCTTGAGAATGGAGGTAAGCGAATGCGGCCTATCCCTCGTCTGTTCCTCGCGCTCACTCTCTAACGCAGGTAATCGTGATCACTTACAGTATTCATGGACGTATTCTTATTTATGTGTTCATTTAACTGTTTATTTACGCCGTGATAAACAAGGGTTTAAATCCTCCCTCGGAAGCTGGACACCGCAATCTATCGGCCAGGGGAAACAAAGGCTCTGCCGGGATCTATTGCCTCGATCCTTCTTAAAATACTGCGGCCCAGTTGTTGTCTGTGGCCCTGACTGCTGCACCCCCACCCCTTCTCTCCGCTCCAACCAACCCCCCATTACTGCCCCCCCCCCCCCACTTTGGAGTAAAGTCCTCAAGATGAAATGTTAAGTTCGTGGGGAATGTTTTGGGGGTCCTCTCTCTCTCTCTCTCTCTCTCTCTCTCTCTCTCTCTCTCTCTCTCTCTCTCTCTCTCTCTCTCTCTCTCTCTCTGCGGTGAGCGCTACGCGCAAACCACGCCTCTCGGTGGTCTCTCTCTCGCCTCTGGTATTCTTCTTGTTGCTTTTGCTCGTTGTAAACACCACCCCTGGTGACATCATTGGACTGGAGTCATATACCAGCGCAGTGTTGCTCTCATGGGTATTGTCAGCCCCTCCCTCCTCCCTCCCTCACATCACTTTCACAGTCTACGCGAAAATATGTACCTGTATTTTTCAAGTAGTTAGATTACATCTTCTCTGACGACTATATGCACTGAATCCCCTCTCGCTTCTTTCGATCTATTGTCGCAAGTGAATACTTGCTCGTACATGGAGGCATAGAATTCGTCTTCACGTGAAGATATATCCCCATACACATGGTAGTGATAACAGAGATAGGTATAGACCTATATAGATAGATAGATAGATAGATAGATAGATAGATAGATAGAGAGAGAGAGAGAGAGAGAGAGAGAGAGAGAGAGAGAGAGAGACACCGCCGTCATTCATACACACATACACACAGCATCTTTCACACATACCCACCGCTGGTATGACAGCTCGTCCTTAAATCCCTGGCAGCAGAGTCCCAAGAGATTGGAGAAATAACAGAATGATGACTTACCCTCACGAAGGAGAGAGAGAGAGAGAGAGAGAGAGAGCAGAGTGTGTGGGATGGGTCAGCTTGTCGCTCCCATCCTCGGCAATTGTGGGTCGTATTTCGGCAAACTGGTCTACAACTGGGTAATTGCCAGTTATGGCGAGGGGTAATGTGTTTTATTCACTTCAACTCCTCGGGTGAGATTTTGGAGCGGTTTTATATGTATATTCAGACGCCAGTCTTGTCTTTGCGTGGTGTATGTGCTCGAATAAGGCACTGGAGAGCGGCAGCAGGTCGCGGGCTCTGTGTGTATATTTATACACACAGTCATACGCAAACGCGTATACCCATACGTTGGTGTGCACACTCACACATATACGCAGTATATATATATATATATATATATACACACAAGAGAAATTCAGATTAAAACGAAGTCACCAGGCCTCAGGATACCTCAAAACTTGAAGGGTTCCTTGAAGCCAGCCAACCTTATCGAGGGCGTTCGCTCTGTCCCGTCTCTCGCCTCCCTCCCTCTTCAGTTCTCGAGGACCGCCTCCATCCCCTGAAACAAGAGCCGAGAATAAGCAACCTACCCTCTCCTGCTTGAGTTTACACTATCGGGGTGGACCTCTGGCCTGTAAACAGAATGCCGGGTGAATTATCCTCCAGATAAAGCCTCTATGGGCACCATCCAATACGAATAGAAAAAGAAAAAGAAAATTGGAAAAAAAGAATTTTTTTTTCTTTCGCTGCTGCATGTGTGTGTGTGTGTGTGTGTGTGTGTGTGTGTGTGTGTGTGGAGGTTTCAATTCTCTGGTTTAACAGTTATGGAAAATTTGGATGGTTTTGGACTGGGATATATGGTCGCCATTGCCTGGGCTTAAAAACTTGGAATGGAATTCCTCAGCGATACGACCCTTTTACGCTTGTCATATTCAATAAATTACGGATAAATGCTGGTCGTGCTGTTGAGGGAGGGGGGTGGAGTACGACACCCTCCCTAGCCATATTACATGCACGGGATTGTGTGATGGTTTCACTCTGGCTCTTCTGCTATTGGATGAGGTGTAGAAAGTGACAGTTTATATATATATATATATATATATATATATATATATATATATATATATATATATATATATATATATATATATATGTTTATGTATGTCACTGTTCATTGTATATTCGTATCCTTTCATTTATGGCTTCCATACGTGCGAGCTCGGTTTCTTGAAGCTGTTCCAAACACCGTTTCGGATCCACGGCGCTCGCTCCCACCCGCATGACTCTTGCCTTCCGGTTTATACCTTGAACCTCTCGTCCCCGATCCCTCCTCATTCATGATCCAGGAAGACACGAAGACAGACTGCTGAATGGAGGAAGCCCTTGATCCCCTAACACACAAGCGATGCTTCAGAGTTTTCCCTCATGGTGAGTGTCCGGCGAAAATCATAGAATGGAACTTATATCGAGTTCTGGCGTTGACGGATGCACTCACTCACTCCTCTCTTCCTCCACCCCCGAAGCCTTCCTGCTGGGGTGTGTTAGTGTCGCCTCTTAACACCTGCAGCCATGATCGGCCGTCCGGTGACATCTGCTGAGAACTGGAACGCAGATATTTCTCATAACGGGGCGCGGACAACAGAGATAAGATGATAAGGGCCTTTACGTTTTGTCCGGACGCCGCCGTCCCCTGTATAGCACGGAGGGAGAGTATCATGTTGAGAGAGAGAGAGAGAGAGAGAGAGAGACAGCGAGAGAAAGAGACAAGGGGGGAAAAAAGAGATGTAGTTTGAATGGGGAGAGGAAAGGAAGAGAGAGAGAGAGAGAGAGAGAGAGAGAGAGAGAGAGAGAGAGAGAGAGAGAGAGAGAGAAGGTCGAGTGACCAGATGGGTTTAATTAAGACCGTTGGTTTTCAGTGCATATGCAGCCGCGTTCCCCTAGTCATGACCGTCCATGTCCAGGGCAGAGGATTAATAACGTGAGGCATCGGTGGACGGGAAGCTAGAATTAGATACGCAGAGGGGGAGAGAAAATGTCGGATACGAAGAATAAACAGATGAAAAAAAAAAAATATTAGACGGATTGCGTTCGTGTACACGACGGACGTAAGCTTGCATGCACGTCGCGTCATAGCATTCGAGGAGGCTGTGTGTGTGTGTGTGTGTGTGTTTGCGTTCGTCAGCGGATGGAGAAGAGTACAGCATCGTCAAGGACCCTCGTGCCCGTTACCTTACTCTGCTCCTGCGTGGAGTGCAGCTTGGTAAAAACTACAGAAGCCCCCCATGATAAATGGTCCCGTGTATATATATATAAGTATATGCAGACCGATAGATGTTCCACATTAATTCGTCATGCACAACCGTGGAGCATAATTCACACACACACACCCATCTACTTCAGACCGCCATCATCACCACCATGCACTCAATCAGCGCTGGCCATACGCGATTCTGATTCCTCCTAACGACCGACTCATTATCCAGTCACCGAGGCGACACAAAGGTGCAAGATTACTCTAATGGCAGGTTGCTGGACGGAGGGTGAAATGAAGGGTAAGAAAGAACAATGGAATAATCTGTCATTCAGCGCCTATCAAGTCTAGAGGGGGCTTGAATTAACTTCCTTGTGTACGACTGATTAATATAATCTCCCCTATGTCAACATATGTTTTGCAGAGGGGGCGATATTGCAACCGGTGGTTCAATGTTCTTTTATAACTGTTCTCTGCGGGAGATTGTTCATCTCGACTGTTTTCTGCGGGCGCAGTGTTCTTTTTCAAACTGTTCTCTCCGAGGCTATGTTGTTTTTATAACTGTTCTCCGCAGGGAAATGTTCCTTTATGTCTGTTCTCTGGGGTGTAGAGTTCTCTAATGTTCTCTACGGAGGCATTCTTATTTTGCAACTGTTCAACTGTTCACCGCGGGGATCATTTTTCGATGTTCTGTATCTAACTTCCGTTCCAGAATGCGGTCGTTTGAATGGGTTTAGGGGAATATGTCCAACCAATATTGATAACAGGATCACTGATATTCGAATTACGAATGAATCTTTTCGTAATTGAATAGTGTGTGTGTGTGTGTGTGTGTGTGTGTGTGTGTGTGTGTGTGTGTGTGTGTGATATAAATGAATCAGCTGGTTAGTTAGTCAATCCTGAATTTTGATTTGCCTTCAGTTTTCCTGTATACACTCTGGATATTACCCAAAAATAGGTTTATATTACTCTGAAGTCCGTGTATGATATGGTTCCCTTCCATTTCAGAAACCTACAGTTGCTGAAAACATATGCAGACGTTGAAAATGATAAAAAGAAACCCTTAAGGCATAGCCTCCCATGTTGGAATACATAAATGTATACAGAAAAGGAACATTATGTAAATATCTTTTCGAATATTGATCGTTGGGTTTCGAAAATTGGTCATTGGGTTTCGAAAATTGATCGCTGGGTTTCGGAAATATGGATCGTTGGGTTTCGAAATTGGATCGTTGGGTTAGGAGACTCGACAGCTGTGCACCTCTGGCTCTGGGGAACACCTCTGCTGTGTTAGTGACCTCAGTGACATCATTAAACATCACGTGTGAGAAGTCATGCTCTGGAAGTCCCACATGGCACCCCGAGACGTCCTTCCATCCTTACTCCCATAGCCTCTTCCTCGATCAGCCCTCCTCCTCCTCCTCCTCCTCCTCCTCCTCCTCCTCCACTGCCGGCTCTCCAACAAGTAAGACGAGACGAAGATAAGCAACATCCATCATCAACCAACTGGGCCAGGCCCCCAGGACCTTGTGGAGATAGCCGGGTGGGAGCTTCAGCACTTGTCCGTCTCTCAAGTACCTACAACTCACTCACATATGGTCTCCTGCAGGATAGGGAGGATGAAGGGCTCGGTGGGGGCGGCAGGCAGGGGTGGAGGGGAGTGAAGGGGGGGTTTGTTGGAGGGGAAGGATCAGGAGGGAGAGAGGAGGAGGAGGAGGAGGAGGAGGAGGTCCTCGGCAGATAGTGGGGCTTGTTAGTGGTGCCGCAAGTTAAGTGCCTGTAGGCGATTGTTACGCCTTTATATGAAGTGGTGTTTATTTTTCGTGGTGGGGGTCTAGTGTGCGACGGGGGTCCCCTCTTAAAGGGGGGCGGGGGGGAACAAAAACCCTGCGGTTGTCTGGCTGAGATATGGCTTTCCTTTGTTTTGTTTTTTTGTTTTTTTTGTTGTTTTTCTTTCTTTTTTTTTTCGAGTTGGTCGCTGGATCATTTTTTGCCCAGTGTACATGCGTTGAAATCTTAAGTCTTTGTGATCTTGTTTTCTGTTATTTGTGAGTTTTTTTTTTTACTCAAACTTTGTTGACTTCCATTTTCTGGTGGCTTTTCAGTGGTGTCTGTGTGTTGTCTATCTTTGATTTAATGAAAGAGTCGTTCTTATTTGTGTGTGTGTGTGTGTGTGTGTGTGTGTGTGTGTGTGTGTGTGTGTGTGTGTGTGTGTGTGTTTTATCATCTGTTTTCTCGCCATCTCGCACTTCGTCTTTTCCTATTTTTTCCCTCCTCTCATCCACAAGTCAATTTTCATATAGGCGACGTCATGCCGTTTTCGTCTTACTCCTCCTCCTGCTGCTGCTGCTGGGTTCCCAAACCTCTGGTTTCTCTACCTCCATCGCTCTCCCCTTCCCCCTCTCTCCCCAAAGCCAGTCCCCCGTCCTCCCCACTTCACCCCTACCCACCCTCATGTCTTCCAGCCCAGCGTCACTTATGAAATTGTTTCATTGTCTTTTATGTACACTAATATCAAATTAATTTGGAACGTCCATTGCCTAATTATATAACAGGCATTTAAAACCCCCCCGTAAAAATGTCGCAGATTACCTCATTTCGACTCTTATCCTCTCGCTTCTGCATAATTATTCCATTAGCAGCAAGGGACAGTCTGCTGGGTCGCATCCCAGATCAAGCTGCCGTCCTCCCCTCCCTCCCCCCCTCCCCACCCCCCTCATCCAACCCACCCTTCCCACCTTTACCCCTCCCCCACCCACCCACCCTTTTGAACTACTACCTATCCTATTCAGTTCCTCTTTTACATACACACACACACACACACACACACACACACACACACACACACACACCTTTCACACACACACACCTATTCCTCTCTCTCTCTCTCTCTCTCTCTCTCTCTCTCTCTCTCTCTCTCTCTCTCTCTCTCTCTCTCTCTCTCTCTCTCTCCCTCCCTCCCTCCCTCCCTCCCTCCCTCCCTCCCTCCCTCTCTCTCTCTCTCTCTCTCTCTCTCTCTCTCTCTCTCTCTCTCTCTCTCTCTCTCTCTCTCTCCATCGGACAAGGCATACCTACTACCTCCAGCCCATTTTACGAAAAAAAGAGAAAAAAAAAGAATAGAAACAACCGCTAATGACCGACTTAATTATCATGAGAATTTTATTAAGGAAAAAAAAAATGAGGATAAAAAAAAGAATTTGCTTCCCCGTGGGAGGAGGCAGACGAAGGAGAGGGCGACGAGGTGGTGGCGCTTTGCATATCCTCCTGGGCTACTTAGGGACGCTGGTGTTCCTTTATAATGGCGTTCATTGGCGCCTGGGTGTTTGACAAGGCGCTGGCCTGTGTGTGGGACGAGACCACCACCGCTCTCATGTTTGGATAACACGTCCGTTGAGGCTACATTTGGCTAAGGGTTTATCTCTCTCTCTCTCTCTCTCTCTCTCTCTCTCTCTCTCTCTCTCTCTCTCTCTCTCTCTCTCTCTCTCTCTCTCTCTCTCTCTCTCACCGCCGTCAGGAGGTCATGGTGTTCATATCCCCCCCTTTCCCCCCCCCCCCCCCAGCGCAGCTGCTGCTGCCGTCCAGAACACCCCCCCCCAAATTCCCCCCCACACCCCCTACCCCCACGCCATCACCCCCCCCTCCCTCCCCCCAACATGGTTTTTTTCCCGCTCGTCTGTGACGCTCTTGGTATAAGATGATTGTGCTCTGGGTGTATGTATTTTTTTTTTCTCTCTCTCTCTCTTTAATCTCGAAAGTTAGAGAATTTAATTTGTTCCTCTCTCTCTCTCTCTCTCTCTCTCTCTCTCTCTCTCTCTCTCTCTCTCTCTCTCTCTCTCCTCAGTCACGTCCTTTCTCTCGTCCTCCGATGGGTAACATACACCGAATGGCATCAATAAAGGGAGTCTCGCCTCGTATCCTTCTTTCCCCATTTGAAAAATGAATCACCCGCGTCTTGGCGGGGCAAGTGGGTAGGGACAGCGATTGGGATCGGTTCTGAGGCCTCGAAGTCCCATGCTGGGATCCTCATTATCCCCAGTGTTATAGATTCTCTCTCTCTCTCTCTCTCTCTCTCTCTCTCTCTCTCTCTCTCTCTCTCTCTCTCTCTCTCTCTCTCTCTCTCTCTCTCATTCATTTTCATTAGCACTTTCGCCTTCGCTTCACGACACGCGTTTGTTGATGTTTTCCTGTACGTTTCTTCATCACGTGTACCCAAAAGAGGCGACGGGATTGTGACTGGATCCGGAACGGAGGTTTTTTATTGAACTTTTCAAGTGCTTTATTGACATCCTTATTCCTCAGAAGCATTTTGTGATATGTCAGTTATTTTTCTTTTTATAGTTTTATTATCACTGATATCAGCATTTACGATGATTTAAGTGAGAATGGACGTACTGTGTTCGGGTGTGTATATATATATATATATATATATATATATATATATATATATATATATATATATATATATATATATATTATAATAAGAACAGCTTTCGTATCCCCAAATGTATCAGACTTCATCGCTCCCAAACAAAAAAAAAAGGAACGGTTGAAATCTGTTTTGGCTTCCATCACGAAGTACTGCACCAGAGGCCAACCGGACGATCCCCCACAGTCGACTGAAATGGTGGACGCCAAAGGGGGGGAACACTACACCCATGGGAACCCCGGGTCTTGGAGATCCTCCTGTTTCCTCCGTGTTTTTCCCCCACTCCTTTTCCTGCCTTCTTAGAGATGGAATACCTTGAAGCCTGAGCTTGTGTGTGTGTGTGTGTGTGTGTGTGTGTGTGTGTGTTGTGTGTGTATGTGTGTGTGTGTGTGAGAGAGAGAGAGAGAGAGAGAGAGAGAGAGAGAGAGAGAGAGAGAGAGAGAGAGAGAGAGAGATTTATATTTTCATTCTTTTTTGAGTGGGTTTGGAACTTGATTCTAATGGTGTTACCTCGCTTTATGGCGTGTTGCGTCCCCTTTCACTTATTTTTCCCCCTTCTAACCCCTGCGTCTTTCCCTCCTCCTCCTCCAGTAGGCTTAGCTGGTGCCCTAGGCCTACCAGAGGATCCTTTTTCCCTTCTCTCCTTCCGACCTCCTCCTCCTCCTCCTCCTCTTGCCCGCCCGCCTGCCTGCCTGCCTGCCTGCTTGTTCCACCATTCCCCCTGTTACCTGACGCCTTCGGAGACCCCCTCTCCCTCCTTCAGACACACACCCTTCCCCTTCCCCTTCCTCTCCTCTCCCGCCTCCTGGGTCAACACCAACCCATTTTGTGGAACCGCAAGAAGCTAGGGGTGTGTGTGTGAGGGTGGGGCCAAGCCTGCTTGCCTAGGCTGGCTGGTTGGCAGGCTCTCTCTCGCCCCTCGGTCCTCTTCTCTTATCCGGTCGTAACTCAACGCCCGGTGCGGCGTACCCCATGAACCGGATATTCACTTAACGAAATTTCACCCACTCGAAAATCCAGAACATCCGGAAAGACGAACGGATTTTTTTTTGGAGGGGTGTTGGATGGTTGGGGTAACAGTAGGTGCGAAGCGCGGCAGTCAACGACGAACGTTTCCCCGCCATTGTTAAGGTGAGGTGAATAAGGCAGGAAGGGCGGAGCGTGGGTTTGGCGACATTCAATGCGCCACCATGGTTTCGTGGGAGGGTGGGAACAAATTCTTTGGCGCGATCGACGCTAGTTTTTTTCTTTTTTTTTTTTTTTTTTCCTTAGACGTGGAAGCCTTGAAGAAATGTCGTTTGGCCTTCGAGCATCACAACTTTCTCTCAAAGGGCCAAGCGAAGGTTAGACTTTCTTTTAGGGGCATAGGGAACAACCCGATCTAGTTTCTTTTTCCCTTTTAACTGCGTTTTCTACGATATCACAGAATCCTGTTATCACGTTAGACTCTAGGGCAAAAGTAAACAACCCATTCCATTTTCTTTTCCCTTCTTGAATTCGTTTTCTACCCTATCAGAGAATCATGTCTTTACATTAAACTTCAGGGCAAAGGAAACAACCCATTCCAACTTTTTTTTCCTTTTAAAATCCGTTTTCTTCCACATCAGGGAGTCCCGTAATCACGTTTTCGTCACGCCGTTTTGCAAGGTTACTCCGGTCTTGATTGTCATTCTGTCGTGGCAGCAGACGACGTAATGAGTTGCTCGTATCGCCTCCTATCATCCTTACGAGACCGTTTTCCTGTATTTTTTTTCCTGTGGTATGATTCACTTCCGAACCTCAAGAGAGAGAGGAGAAATGGGGGAAAAAAAAAAAAAACAATTGACCTCAGAATTGCTGTGAGGAGCTCAAAATAGTCGGTTGGTTTCGAAGAATGGTGGTTCGCAGCCCTTTTACGGAATGTGGCCATTCGTCCCTCCGTGTCGAAGAAAAAACTCAAGTGTCAATGACGTATCGTGTCTGATTAGCGGTTTCGCGTTGTCTTGAAATTACAGGTGACACTTCGTTCGTTAAGAATATCGGATGTTATGGGTGAGGGTGGATGAACTTTGCGTGTGAAAATGGCGGGATCCGATCTTCTCTGCGTGTTCCGTTGGTTTCTTTTTTTTTGAGGGAAGGAAAACGGGAAGCTTTTTTTCTTTTTTTTTTTCATTGTCTCTGGCTAGCTTTTGACTCTCTTTCTCTGTCCCTGTTTTCTCATCTCTCTCTCTCTCTCTCTCTCTCTCTCTCTCTCTCTCTCTCTCTCTCTCTCTCTCTCTCTCTCTCTCTCTCAAAATCCTGTGGACATTCTTCTTTATCTTCTCCGTCGGCTTCTTCAGGGTGTGAGGGCTTCTTTCGCGCTGTTACTTTTCTTTCCTGTTCTTGTTTTGCTCCGGAGGAGATTCGCAGAACAGTGCTTGTTTCTCGGAGAGAGAGAGAGAGAGAGAGAGAGAGAGAGAGAGAGAGAGAGAGAGAGAGAGAGAGAGAGAGAGAGAGAGAGCATAGCATAGCATAGCATAGGACTGGCTGTACTGATAGCATCAGCTGGACTGATAAAAGCGTTGAGCCTGAGTGGTAGAAACATTGCGGGGTGGGTTGGGGGGGATAGAAGCTGGGGTTAGGCAGAAGCAGCAGCAGCAGCAGCAGCAGTAGGTGCAGCCGGAAAGAGCCGCTGTGTGTAGGAAAAAAGTGCACCAGTAGAAGGGGTTGAAGCGGGTTACAGCAGGAGCAGAGGCCGTGCATCAGAAGCAGTGGGTGTAGCAGACGAAAGGAGTAGGGGCATGAGGAACAGCAGGGCGAAGGACAACGAGAGATTGAGCAGCCAGAGGAAGGGAACAGCAGAAGAAGAGGGACAGCAGGACAACAAAGAGGAGAGAACAGGAGAAGGAGAGGCGCAGCAAAGAGAAGAGCATAGGAACACCCAAAAAGATCCAGCCGCAGAAGCGAGGCAGGTCTTGGATCAAGAACGGCTGGAGGAGGAGCAGCAGGCGTTGAGGAGGTGGTTTGGTGAGGCAGGACACACACACACACACACACACACACACACACACACACACACACACACACACATCCTGGAGGCCAACCACTCCAGGGGTATTGTGGTCTGGCCCTAGTCAACGACTGCTGTCATTACCATCCTTAAAACACTCAGACACACACACACACACACACACACACACACACACACACACACACACACACACACACACACACACACTAACCTTCCTCAGCATATCCAGTCCCTGCCAGTCTGCCCCAGCTGTCGATATCCCTGGCCACCATCACACCGTGTACATCAGTACATACTACAACAACCCTGTAATAGCCATGTAGAACGAAGTCCAGTCGAATTAAACGATGATTATTTCTTCTTCATACCCGCTCCTCCTCCTCCTTCGCCCGCGAGACCGAACCCCGTGAAGATTGGCTGCTACTCGAGCCAGCGCTGAGAATAATTTCTTCGTCGCCGGAGGCTCAGAGGGGGGGGGGGCAACTGGAAAGCAGGCAAATACCTAAAGGGTACGACTGCGATAATGAGAGCAATTACTACAATCAAACGTTTAGCGTGGCAGCTTGTTATGAAAGCCGGGCACGCCCTCCGCGCAGGCGGGAAAATGACGAGTCGCCGATAAAGCAGCTGGACGCACGAGGGTCGAGAAGTTGGGTCGAATCCGTAACTCTCGGTCTCAGAATTCGTAATTTGTTTGTGCCAATGAAGAGATGCCGGGAGGGGGTGTTTGGCTGGGATTTATGAGGGGCGTGTTGCACACATGTACAAGCACGCAGACACACACTCGCACACACACACACACACACACCACTCGCATGCACGCACATCACGTACGAGGAAACATAAATCACACACACACACACACACACACACACACACACACACACACACACACACACACACACACACACACGTTAATGTAAGGAAGAGGGAGGATTCTCTTTCCTTGTCCTGACCAGTGGTCCGTGGAACGACCCAGAGCTCATTTACTGGTGTGGGGTCGTAGGACAACACCTACTCCCGCAAACGAAGGCGGGTCGTTCATCCGACGGGCGTAAGAACAGGGGGACATCCCGATGAGGGGGGAAGAGGGGTGAAGTGTTGCAAGGGGTGAGGGAAGGGGTGGGATGGCAGGTGGCGGCTAGTAGTGGATGGTGATGGACGGAAAGGGAAAGGAATGGGAAAGGGAAAAGAGGAGGAAGAGAGAAAAAAAGAAAGATAAAAGAATGGGACTGAAAAGGGGGAAATGAAACAGCCACCTGAAATCTGGGCCCCTCTGCTCTGGCTTCTCATTAATCAGGTCCTCTGTTGTGGGGTGTAGTCCAGGGGAAGTTAAAGCAGGGTTGGCGATGTTTCGTGTCTGCGTCTCTCAGTCAGGTCTTTCCCTCGTCTCTCTCTCTCTCTCTCTCTCTCTCTCTCTCTCTCTCTCTCTCTCTCTCTCTCTCTCTCTCTCTCTCTCTCTCTCTCTCTCTCTCTCTCTCTCGAGATCGAGCGGTAGGGCCGCTCATATCGTGTTTTAAGGTAGGGGGGGGGGGGAGAAATATTTATCTAAGTCCATTTTTTTCGCTTTGATCATTAAAGTTCGGCCCGAGGAAAAGGTAGGAATGACCCATCGAGGTGTACTAATGCCTCTACTTTTCTCTTCAAAGTCCCCTCAAACGAGCTGTCAAAAAAATAAACCAGTTTCCACCTTGACAATAAACATTACAGAGCCGCCACATTTCTTCGCATCTCTTTTTTTTTTTTTTCCCCCAGAAGTTTTATCACTTTTCTGCTGATGCATAGGGGAGGAATGGGATGTAAATGGTCATTGGAAAAAGTATAGAAAAAACAAAAAGAGTCTTGAAGACTGGAACTGGTTGGGGCAGGCGATCGGAGGGAGTAAACCTCTCCCTGCATTATGTTCATTGGGGCAATGGGATGGTTGGTCCCCTCCTCTGCGTTATAACTCCCAGGGTTTCGTTGAAACCGCGCAGGAGGAGGACGAACCATTCAGGTGTCACCCTCGTTAAATGTCTCCTCGTACCGCCCGGAAATAACGTGAGGGGGATTATCGCGATGGTCGAAATTAACATGTTCTGGACCAAATGCTCCTGGATACCGGTTTCCAGGTGTCTTAAGGGGTGCCTGGAAGAGGGCGGCAGAAGGGTGGAGATGGGTATAGAAGCTTCAGACTGTAGGAGGAAGGAAGGAAGGCAAAGAGAGCAAGACTTCGTAAAAGAGCAAGATCGCGTAGGATCCCTGGAGGGATATTAGTGTCTATGATGAATCACCATTAAGGAAATAATTCACACTTTGGGGAAGAGCCGTTGGACTGAATCGTTATTTTGTGGATACGATAATTAAATTACTGTTATTTTATAATTATCATTATTATTATTATTATTATTATTATTATTATTATTATTATTATTATTATTATTATTATTATTATTTTATTATCATTATTATTATTATTATTATTATTGATGCTACTATTAGTCATTATGCTTATAACTAACCATAACATCATTTCAAAGAAAAGTTATTATTATCACAATCATCATTATCATTACCATTTGCCTTAATACGATAGCCTTGAAAAATGCGATGTTAGTCTGCACCGATCATAAGTACTCCGTTTTATTACAAGAATTAACCATCCAATATCATATTCGAAAATGAAAGAAGATGGCTTGGGGGGGATATACCGCTGCTCCTCATAGTTCTTTCGTCTTTTTCTTATACTTTCATTTTTTTTTTGGTCTCTCCTCACTGCTATTAGCACCTGGCTACAGGCTTAACACAGACGCTGAATTAATTCTACACGATCTTAAGGTGCCCGTTGGAGTGTGAAAACATCTTTTAGTCGACTTCAAGAACGTCTGGGACCCGGACGTTTCTCTTCGTCTCTTTGTTGTTGTTGTTTCTCTTTTTTTTTAGGGGGGTGGTGGTTCCTCTCTCTCTCCCTCCCCATGACATGTTAATGTACAGCATTGCCGCGGAACAGCTCAAGTCTTGCCAGCAGACTACTAGGCTGTCTCTTTCCCCCTGCCGTGCCACCCCTCACGCTACTACATCTTCAGGAATTCTCATACTGCCCTCCTCCATATTCCCCAGCCTCTATGCCTCCTCCTCCTCATCTACTCTCTCTCTCTCTCTCTCTCTCCCTCCCTCTCCCTATCTCTCTGTTCTTCAGAAATAAACATAATATATGCTAATCCCTACAACAGCTGCTACACATATCCAATGCTCATTGCTAATTCACATCACAGGCTCCTTGTGATTTATCTAATGTTGCTACAAGGTCCGCCCGAGCCAGCAGGTTTCCCCCCCCAGCAGCCCCCCGGCTCCTCCTCACCCAAACCCTCCTCCCTCTATGCCAGACAAAATCACACAACAAACCCGTAACTCAGGTCGGTATTGTTATTACTGTTCGGGTGTATATATATATATCTATTTTGGCGATGCGTCATGGGATAGTCTCCAGTGTAGAGGGACTTTGGCCTGTGGTGGAATTTGACTGCCTATTCTGTCTGTCTGTTTCCCTTGGCTTTCTGTGTATATATATATATTTTTTTTTTTTTCTTTTTCATACCATTCGCCATCTCCCGCGATAGCGAGGTAGCGTTAAGAACAGAGGACTGGGCCTTTGAGGGAATACCCTCACCTGGCCCCCTTCTCTGTTCCTTCTTTTGGAAAATTAAAATAAAAAAATGAGAGGGGAGGATTTCCAGCCCCCCGCTCCCTTCCCTTTTAGTCGCCTTCTACGACACGCAGGGAATACGTGGGAAGTATTCTTTCTCCCCTATCCCCAGGGAGGATATATATATATATATATATATAGGTGTTATTGGGCTTCGTCTGAAAATGAGAGGCTGTATCAGTACTGGTAGTCTCGTCAAAGAACTTCCTCGCGCCAAAGGAGTCCACATTTCCCTGCCTCTGAAAGTAGCGCAGCCTTGGGCTTTAGAAAAAACAAAGAGAAAAAGTTTTGGGATCTCATAGAGGGACTAATTCTTTTTTTTTATATAGAGCTCTGTGTCCTCGGCATAAATTCGAAGATGAATTAATACATAAATGAATAAAGATCAGCACTTTAGACCCACAGTATATGGAAAATGGCCTGCAAGTGATGGGGTTTAAGTGTAGCAAAAGTGTCAAGAAAACGTATCGCTTTGGATATCAAAATCCACGTGAAAAAAAATGGCTCATCCAGGCGAATGAACGTGACTCGGACATAGGTATATATGGATATACAACCAGCAAAAATAGTAGAAAAAAAAATAGTAAAAAAAAAAGTATCGGTACTTTTGTGTTCGATGGAAATCAAAATCGAAATCATATTTTGGCCGTAGTAGACATTCCATTCGCCAACGAGCCCTTACAGAGAATGGAATGCAGAAATAATGAGACTTCCAATGAAAAAAAAAAAGAAAAAACATGAAAAACGATGAATTTGTTGAGGCATATCGGCTTTATTTTTTGTTTTGAGATTTGAGGGTTTTTTTTTTTTTTTTTAGAACTGAGCCAGATTTTCCGAAAATTCTTTAATTGTTGTATATTTGATTATATTTTCCTTTTAGTTTCCTATTTTTTGGGGGTGTGGGTGGATGGGATATACAGGTATATTTTACTAAAAAAAAACACAGGAAAGTTTTGCAGGGTAACAGGTAAGAGGCGATAGGACAGGGGAAAGTTCCTTCACTTCTCCAATGGTTTCCGATACCCCCTTGTCTTGTTGGCGTCGCTGCCACATAAGAACAGCCATACTAAGCAAATGACGTCATTCGGGAGACTAAATGAAAACTCTTTGTCCTTTGTCTAGTATGTAGAGCGTGGCAAGTGTACCCATACCTTTTTTTTTGTTTTGTTGACTTTTAAGACGATGACGTATGTTGCCGTGCGCATAAACAACTGATATTTAGTTTATGAGCAAATGTTCTTTTTTTTTTTGTAAGATGATGGGTTTACCATCTGCATCATCATTTAGAAATATTACCAGTAGCCCCGTGAAGTCCTTCGTATATCTCTCGTAAAACGCTGGCGGGAACGCGCAACCGTGGTATAGTGACCCCTTTTAGATCTGATTTGAATAGATCTCCCTTTTTCTCGGAAAGCATCCTGAGTTGTTCTCGTCGCTGACCATAATGCACACACGGGCCGGCCCGGGTTCGAATCCTGGGCGTGGCAGTCGGCCCACAGAGCTAACAAGCTCAGGACGAAGTGTGTTTGCTCACACACACGAGTAAAGACATGATGCATTGATATATACATGGGTAAGAGACGGGGCAACACGAGACACACAAACACACACAGACACTCACACACACAGACACGCACAATTACAACATTCCCTCCACTTCAAACAAAAAAAAAAGGAGAGGGGGGGATTAAACCTCTTTTTCCATCAAGCTCGACCAGATATTGGCCAAATCCAGAAATTTCAGATACAAGCAGGAGTTTCGGTTGTATCAGGTGAGCGAGCCAATGAGAGAAAGGGGAGGGATTAGATGCGGATCGGACACTCGCTGATTACGATTAAAGGATTTCCAATCGTTGCAAGTCGGATATGCCGTATCGGAAACCTTTATCTTAAGTAGGAGATAAATCACGACACGGCAACTGTAGTGCGGTGTTGACCTCCTGGTGTTCCTCCTTTTTTTTTGAGGGGGGGGGGCTGGTTTCCAAGATTTTTATATATCTTTTTATGTTTTTGTCTTTTTTTCATTTTCGTAAGATGGTTTGACCTCATGGTGTTCCTCCTCTCTTTTTTTTTGGGGGGGAGGTGGTGGTGGTTTCCAAGATTTTTATATATTTTTTTCTTCTTTTTCATTTTCGTAAGATGGTTTCTATGGCCTGTTTAACACTGTTCGTTGGGTACGTATTTTGCGTTTGGCGAATCTTAAAAGACGAAGTGAGATTTCAAATGTGGAGTTTCTAAATTTTTTGTGTCGTTCTGTGAGATTCGACAAATGTTTCTTTTCGAAATAAGATATTGTAACTTGCTAAGGTAACGCAACTTTACTAAGGTAGCACGACTTAGTAAGATAGCACAGCTTACAAAGATTGGACAAGTTGATGGTTTTCTTTCCTTCCCACAAATATTTACTTTTTCCTCTTCCAAAAAACGAAGAAAAGAGAATATAAAAGTTCTTCCTCAGCTTCCATATTTCTCTTTGATCCCATCCATCAAATTCATTCATTTACACTTTCAGCATTTTTCCTCTTCTCTTTCTTTTAACTCTCTCTCTCTCTCTCTCTCTCTCTCTCTCTCTCTCTCTCTCTCTCTCTCTCTCTCTCTCTCTCTCTCTCCCCCCCCCCCTTCCTTACGGCGCTTTATTTCACCATTATAGAAAGAATTTATGTTCATCTCCGGGTGGCGTGAAGATGCGCTTAACATTTCTCCTGCAGTGAATAATAACTTGAAGAATAACTTACAAGGTGGGGGAAGGAGGAGGAGGAGGAGCTGGTGGTGGAAGGAGGGTGAGGAGGAGGAGGAGCTGGTGGTGGGGGAAGGGATGAGGAGGAGGAGGAGGTGGTGGTTGGGGAAGGGATGAGGAGGGGGTGTCTGTGTTGGCCGTGGGGGTGTGTGTGTAATACTCGACCAGCAGCCAGCCACCACCACCACCACCACCCGAAGATTAACTACGTCCAATATATTCTCTGCCCAGCCCGGAAAGTTTAATTAGAATAACACATTCGGCCATTCATCGTTCGCGGAGGCGGGGGAGAGAGGAGAGAGAAAAAAAGAAAGAAAGAAAGAAAGATAGATAGTGTTTTGTATACGAGTATATTTGCTTGTGTATGTATATGTGTGTATACATGAATATCTAGAGAAGTGTATGTTATGTGTACCTATCTATTTATCAGTCTGTCTGTATGTATAAATGTGTGTGTGTGTGTGTGTGTGTGTGTGTGTGTGTGTGTGTGTGTGTGTGTGTCTTTATCTGTGTCTGTGTATGTGGTCTTTTCTGGTGGAAGTGGCCGGCTCCCTGGGCGCTGCAGGAGCCCCATATGGGGGCTTCTTATCGTATATATATATATATATATATATATATAAATATATATATTCACTTTAACGTTGAGAACTTTAGAGGGACAGACGATTTCGCCTCGCATGACGTCACAGAACGGCCAGCTGGTGCGTAAGGGGGAGGAACACGCCAAGAATTTTCGCTATGGACGCTAATCACCACTAGAGCGGTGCTGGGGAACGCTCTTCCTGCGCCCCTGGTATTTCACACAAGAAGCTGCAGTTCATGTTAAAGTGGTCGCGCTTTCCCTCCCCTTCGTCTCGCCTCCCTCCGACTCCCACTTCGAGTCTGCCTGAAGAAAGTAAGATGATTATATATAATTGTCTGAGGTGATGTCTCATCATAAGTTTTTTTTTTATTCTCTCTCTCTCTCTCTCTCTCTCTCTCTCTCTCTCTCTCTCTCTCTCTCTCTCTCTCTCTCTCTCTTTTTTCGTAATTCAAGATGGCGGGCTACTCCTTCAGGGTCGAGGAACGAGCCTCGAGAACAGCTGCGCGACCCGTTCGTTGACGACATTACGACTCTTCCTTTGGGTGTCGAAGGGATGGTCTTTGACTCGATCTCAGACGGTCGGCTCGCAGACGATTTTCAGTACGCCCACGGGTTGTACCCCCGTGCTCACGGGTCGTGCCATCGTGCTCACGGGTCGTGCCATCGTGCACAAGGGTGGTATACCTTCGTGCTCAAGGGTCGTGCTATCGTGCACAAGGGTCGTATACCATCGTGCTCAAGGGTCGTGCTATCGTGCACAAGGGTCGGATACCATCGTGCTCAAGGGTCGTGCCATCGTGCACAAGGGTCGCATACCATCGTGCTCAAGGGTCGTGCTATCGTGCACAAGGGTCGTATACCATCGTGCTCAAGGGTCGTGCCATCGTGCACAAGGTTCGTATACCATCGTGCTCAAGGGTCGTGCCATCGTGCACAAGGGTCGTATACCATCGTGCTCAAGGGTCGTGCCATCGTTCACAAGGGTTTTATACCTTCCTGCTCGTGGGTCGTACTTTCCTGCTCAAGTGATGAATTCTTCCTTACACTCTGCAATCAACGAATGCACTGACGAATCCGCACAGAGACACACACACACACACACACACACACACACACACACACACACACACACACACACACACACACACACAAAACTTGGCATTTAGCAAGAAAGGTATTAAGAAAAGACTTTTGGAAGTCATTTTATTACATAAGTGCAGTGCTCGAGCGGAATGAACGCAGCAGTGAAATTGCGAACACTAAGGAGTTCTTAGAAGTTTTAAAAAGCTCTCTGAAAGTAGAGACAGTTTGAGGGTCAGCCCCTCCCTACCTCCACGAGTGTAGAACTCCCTCCTTCCCCTAACAGTGCAAACAGATAATTACCAAGGGCTTGGGTCACGACCCTGATTTACACCTGGGACATGCTCGCCGTGTTCTCCTTTTAAGAAAGGTCCCACAGAGCGAGTCTTGCCGTAATGTTATTTCTGGACGCCGCTGTAGTAAAAGGACCAGGAGCCAGCCTGGCTCGGCGTATTTGTGAGCGCCGCTAAGGGATGCGGTACTGCAACGCAGGGTCGACCGTGTGTCCTGTTGGCTGTCAGAGTCTGGACCGATAGACCTTATCGTCGACAACGCCTTATAACAGACTTACAGCGGGTGTGATCTGTAAAAGACCTGAGGATAGAATGTATGGTTTACGAATTTACACTTTTCTTTGACGTACTTCTACGGCGCTGTTATTTACACGAGAATGTCCATGCGAATATATATATATATATATATATATATATATATATATATATATATATATATATATATATATATATGTACGCACACTAGTACATAACATTACACACATAGATGATCAAACGCCAGTACGCCAACCTGTAAACAAACCCACATATCATCACACACACACACACACACACACACACACACACACACACACACACACACACACACACACACCCATAAGCATCTGGTCTCAATCACAGTGTAAGGTCTTAACAAACCACACCACACCCCCACCAACCCACCCTCCCTCCCTCTTTTTTTTATTTCCTCATCGACAGTAAGTCAGACAGTAGACTGTGGCCACCTCACCAAGACTGACGGATCCTTCTGTGAGTGCCACGACGAAGGTGGGGGGGAGGTGGATGAGGATGAAGGAGGGGTGTGTGTGTGTGTGTGTGTGTTGGGGGGAGCCGCCCGCCCGCCCGCCCGCCCACCGCCCTAAACCAACCACCACCCTACCATCTCACCCCCTCCTCCACTCCCCCTCTCCCCCTTTCTGGTATAACTGGCACCCCTTGGCACTTGGGACGGATGGGGGCGCCATCTGTTTAACTTGGCCAGCTATAATGTCAATTTCTGGCCTGCCTCTGGGAAGGTATACGACGCTGAGGTTAAAGAATATCTACTTTATTCGTTTAAGTGTGGGAGGAGCTAGTCTACTGCGGGAGGGTAGGAGGCTGGGGTAAGAGGGAGGAGGTGATGTCTGTTGTGTCGTAATTCTGTGTAGTGAATTAGGGCGAGAGTTAGTGATTAAAGGTGGGTGGGGGGGTAAGGTTGTGGTGTGGGGGGGTGCAAACAAGGGAGTCTTATCAGCGTTGTTACACGTGTTTTGTTTTTGGATATATATATATATATATATATATATATATATATATATATATATATATATATATATATATATATATATATATATATATGTGTGTGTGTGTGTGTGTGTGTGTGTGTGTGTGTGTGTGACGTGTGTTTATGCGAGTATGTGTGTGTCTTAGTCTGTTACTTGTAATTGTGATGTGTTTTTCTTTTGTCTGTGTTTGAGTCTACACACACACACACACACACACACACACACACACACACACACACACACGCGCGCTTATATTCGCGTATATGCATCAATCATGTACGAACTTCTGCGTGTGTGCAAAATATCAAAATGACTCGTTAGGAAAATGTCCCTTAGAAAAAATGACTGCCTCGCCATTTTCTTCATCGCATCTTCAACTCACAACAAAGCTGAAGGTGGAAGTATGACGTATTGAGGTACTCCATTTTCTTCATCATTCACTCCATACGGCAGGGAGAGAGAGGAGGAAGGGAAGGGGGAGGGGCGACGAAAGAGGGGGGAGGGAGAACCGCAAGTTTGCCCAAGAAAAGGGAGCCCCCTCGAGGGAGGTTTTCTTTCAGCGTCCTCCCGTGATAGCAGAGAACCACCAGTTCAAACAAGGTTTCGTTGATTCTACAAATATTCCCGCCAGACCAAACCCATCCACCCCCCAACCCAACCCTAGGTCCCTCTAGTCCTATATACAGCTGTTGTTTACATCCCCAACCGGACGATGATGGCCGGAAAATTTATTGATCTGTGAGTAAAAAAAAATGGGGAAGAAAAAAGAGATAGATTTATATATCTATATATATATATAGATATATATATACACACACACACATATAGCTATTTCGAAAGGAATTTGTGGGGCTGGTTTTTTTTGTTATGCTGGCTAGTTTATATATTGTTCATGTGATTGCTCAATACAGGAGTAACACGGGGAAAAATAGATGGACATGATTGGTTGACGAGTGGAACGGGAGTTTGAATAAAGGAGGAGAGGAGATTTACGAAAGGGGATAAGTTGTGTGGATGGAGGAGGGAGCCGCGTGGAACGGAGGGAAGGAGGGGGGGGGGAATTAAAAAAAATGGTAGAATTGAATGGAATGGATAATGGGAGGACGCAGAGAGAGAGAGAGAGAGAGAGAGAGAGAGAGAGAGAGAGAGAGAGAGAGAGAGAGAGAGAGAGAGAGAGAGAGAGAGAGGATTTTATATAGAACTTATTCGAGCCGACTTTGGATGTAACCAATGTTATAATTAATCGTGTAGGGAGGTGAGGTGAGGTTGGGGGACGATGCTAGGAAGGAGCAACCTCTCGTTACGGCCGTGTTGACACGTCCCACACCTCCACGTATACAGGAACCCTCCAGACAGTGTCGACTTAGAATTCCTACCAACGCCAGGTGATCGTGTGCCATTCTCCTTCAATCCCCCACCCACCCACGTCTCTCTCTCTCTCTCTCTCTCTCTCTCTCTCTCTCTCTCTCTCTCTCTCTCTCTCTCTCTCTCTCTCTCTCTCTCTCTCTATATATATATATATATATATCTATCTATCTTTATCTCTATGTTTCTCCCCCCCTCTTTCTCCCCTTCCTCCCTCTTTCCGTCTTTCTACCCCTTCTTACACCCACACACACACACACACACACACACACACACACACACACACACACACACACACACACACACACACAAAGTTAATGAAACCAAGTACACCCTGTTCTCTCTCTCTCTCTCTCTCTCTCTCTCTCTCTCTCTCTCTCTCTCTCTCTATCTCTCTCTCTCTCTCTCTCTATATATATATATATATATATATATATATATATATATATATATATATATATCCCTCACCTTACAATTATCCATCCCTCTCATGGCTTCTAACAATATACACCTTCCTCCCTCTCACTCCACCCCACACTCCCTCTTACCGACAAATAACAATATCGTCCATGGAGGGGGGGTAGAGAGGGAGAGAGAGAGAGAGAGAGAGAGAGAGAGAGAGAGAGAGAGAGAGAGAGAGAGAGAGAGAAGGAAAGAAAAAAAAAAAAAGGAAAACGGGTGTGGGAGTATCTGCAATATAATGCGTGCTAGCTTGTAATTCCGGGCGCGGTATCGTGGAGGACTTGCCCCGATACGGAGGTGTGACGGTGAGAGGGAATGATCCCTTTAAAATCTCCCCTGGTCCTCCAGGCCTTTCATTGATCCGGGGCTTTTGTGCGCCAGTGGCATATCGGCACAAGCCCAACAACCCCCCTCCCTCCTCCCTCACCACCACCACGCATGGAAAACCTGGAAACGCTCCTCATGGAAAACCTGGAAACCCCTCGGAACGGGCTCTTAAAGTATAGTTACTGCGGGATGGAGTGCGAGTGGTATTTATTAATGCAGTTTTCGCCTGGAGGAGGAGGAGGAGCAGCAGGAGGGAGGGAGGGAGTGTGTGTGTGCAAGGCAATGTTCTTCTCCGGAGCGCGTGTTTTGGCGATTATTCTAGTGGCGGAGGAGAGGGGAGGGAGGGGTTTGTTCCAGTGGAAGAGGGTTATCATTCATTCACTATGTAATGTTGCTAATGGAATTCAAGCGACGGTGTGTGCGTGTGTGTGTGTGTGTGTGTGTGAGAGAGAGAGAGAGAGAGAGAGAGAGAGAGAGAGAGAGAGAGAGAGAGAGAGTAGGAGTGAGCTGTGTTGGAGGCTCCGGGCTCGGAGGAAGAAGAGGAGTAGGAGGAGGAGGAGGAAGGCGAGGAAGAGTGAGTGGAGGAGAAGGTACCACAGGGAAGTGTGTGTGTGCTTGTTAATGTTTTTGTTTCAGTGTCTTTGGAAGGGTTGCAAAGTAGGTGGGAAGATGAGCTCGTGTATTGTGGTGCTGGAGTGTCTTTGGAGGGGCTACAGAGGAGGGAAGACGAGCTCGTGAGTTGGAGTGTTAAGAGTGTCTTTGGAGGGGCTGCAGAGGAGGGAAGACGAGCTCGTGAGTTAGAGTGTCTTTGGAGGGGCTGCAGAGGAGGGAGGATGAGTTCGTGTTCTGGGAGGGAGCTGCGGGCCGGGTGTCTGGATGTGAAGTCTCGCGGACGTGGTGATGGCATCATGTTAAGGAAATAAAGATGAATGAGGCAAGAATGGAACGTACGTACGTACGTACATGTGTACGTGTGTGTGTGTGTGTGTGTGTGTGTGTGTGTGTTTGTGTGTGTGTGTGTGTGTGTGTGTGTGTTAGTAATTGTTGCTACATCGATGATAGGTACACTTGTGTAATGTTACGTAGGTACGTATAATTTTCTCTTCTTACTTTCTTTCGATCGTAATCAGGTCGAGTCTCTCCATGTCCCAGCCCTGGCTTAGAAGGTTGGTAGTCCAAACACTTGAGCACGACAGTACGTTCGTTGAGCACGACGGTATGTTCATTGAGCACGACGGTACGTTCGTTGAGCATGACGGTGCGTTCGTTGAGCACGAAGGTACGTTCGTTGAGCACGACGATACCTTCGTTGAGCACGACGGTACGTTCGTTGAGCACGACGGTACGTTCGTTGAGCACGACGGTACGTTCGTTGAGCACGACGGTATGGTCGTTGAGCACGACTTTACGACGATCCTTGAACACGATGGTACGACTCTCGTGCACGTTCTTACGATCGTTCGAACTTGATGGTTCAACCCTTGGGCACGACGGTACACACACTCTTCACGTCGGCACGACCCTGTCAATATCTCTAAAGGCGACGGTACGACCCCTTGAGCGTAACACGACGACCCTTGCGTCCAGTGGCCATCCTCTTGGCTAAAGGGCGTACCGATCTCACACAGGAAAACAAAATCAAGACAAGAGACGCCGGGACGTTACTGTTTGACGTTTAGAAATGATAACAAAGGATTAATAAACGAGTTATTTCACATGTCTCTGTCTTCCGCCGAATTTACGAGAACCGATCAATTGATTCGTCGAAGGGCAAAACATGATCGGCTGACGGCAGAACGCTGGGAACTAATGACCAAAGTCCTATTACGAGCCTGTGCTGGCTTGGACCCTACGGCCAAAGGCTATTCAGAGAGAGAGAGAGAGAGAGAGAGAGAGAGAGAGAGAGAGAGAGGGAGCAACTGACTGCCGTTAATTTTCGGTTCTGTTCACTCTTAAATCACGATCCTTCGTTTGCCATGCATTAGACCACCGTTCATTATCATCTTCAGCTTCTCTAATCATACTGAATATGACGTCGTTCATTTCGAAAGTGACCTCATTTTCATCTCCAGGGGTGAGCAGTGAGGGTCAGGTGTGAGGGGTGAGGGGTGAGGTGGAGAGAATTTTCTTAATTTTTCTATTTTTTTGTTCCAACACTCGACAAAGAGAAATCTATCTCAACCCACCTTCCCCTGATCCTTATCTTGCCCTCAGGATCCTTCCCTGTCGCCACCTCCTTCTTTTGGGTCAAGAAGAGCTTGTCAGAGAGAGAGAGAGAGAGAGAGGAGAGAGAGAGAGAGAGAGAGAGAGAGAGAGAGAGAGAGAGAGAGAGAGAGAGAGAGAGAGGTTCAGAAGGCAAAATGAACTGAAATAAGGAATTTTCAGGTCAGGAGAAGGGGGAAAGAATTATTATTCAGGATTACGACACGTGTGTAGTAAAAATGTTGGGGTTGATATTGTGTACTTGGGGTCCCAGTATTCCGTTTTCGTTGAAGTACTTCGCGTTTTTGTTGAACTTCCTTGTGACAATTGACAAGGTTCTTGAGAAGTACAAATTTTCTTACACAAGTGCTATGTGATTACGGTAGATAAATAGACGTTTCTAGCTTGAACAACCCCTTCTCCGGGAGCTCCCGCAGCAGCAGCTCCAAGACTGCGCCACAAGCAGGAGCTGGGAACGGATGGACTCCTCTAGAGTGAAGAGTTCCTCGACAAGATTGTTGTACTCTCAAGTGATACAACCTCGCCGAAGTGACTTTTCATCTGCGGCGTAAGCACACGCAGGTAGAGTCCAGCAACGCTTATAGATAGATAGATAGATTGATAGATACAGATGGATAGATAGACTGATAGATACAGATGGATAGATAGATAACCACGAGGAGAATGAAACTCGGTAAGTCCCGTTCGTTTCATTTTTCCTTGCGGCTATCAGCAAATAATAGATCACTCGCATCATTGTGACTTTACTGCAGTATATATATGTATATACATGTGTGTGTGTGTGTGTGTGTGTGTGTGTGTGTGTGTGTGTGTGTGTGTGTGAAGTGTACCATTTCTAGTCGCATCCAGTAAACTGGTGTTTCTGTAAAGGAGTAAACAGCGTTAGGACTTAGCTGCCGCCTCTCTTCCCTGGCAGGCTTCCCCCTGAAGCCATCCTCGCTCCTGCCGGAGACTGGGCCAGACTCCCTTCCTCCCTCCTCCCTTCCTTCCCCACTACTGGAGGATTTACCAGCGTTACCTCTCGTAGGATATACCAAAGCTTTTGCTCCTAGGATTTATCTTCCCTCCTGTATTATGAGGCTTTTCCCATCGAGTTTTTCCCCCCCCCCTTTTTTTTTCTTATATCCTGTAGGATTTATCATCGTTTCTCCTTTTAGGATTTTTCTATCGTATCTTCTGCTGGAATTTAGATTCGTTTGTAAGTTTTATTTTTTTTCCTTTGAGGATTTGGTCTCGTTTTTTTGACCGATGTGACCTCCTCCTCGGGTTTTCGAAGTTTTATATATATATATATATATATATATATATATATATATATATATATATATATATATAATATATGTATATGTGTGTGTGTGTGTAATTTGTTGAAATGACGAGGATACTCGTTTTCTAACCAGAATCTTTCTTGATTCTCCCAAGTTGTTTAACTCATCTTTTTACATGGCTGGAGAGATTGTGTAAGATACCCCCCTCCCCCCCCCTTAAAAGCTGAGACAGCCCTTAGGAAGGGAGCGGTGGGGGGGGAGGGTATATTACACTACCTCCCGAGCCGTGTCAAAGGAAGTGTTAGACAGCTTCAGATAATCTAGGAGAAAAAAAAATATCTGATCAGAAAACCAAGTTATGTGATCATCTGAACAGGATATGTTTACAAGAAGTACTGCTACCGACATTGTGTGTGTGTGTGTATGTGTGTGTGTGTGTGTGTGTGTGTGTGTGTGTGTGTGTGTGTGTGTGTGTTGTGCGTGTGTGTGTGTGACATACTCTCTCTAAAACCCAAGTGTTTGAGACAACTGGCGTGTATTAGAACAGACGTGAGATATTTATAAAAAAAACGTTGGGTGTTTTCGTCGTTGGGTTTACCCCAGCTCATGTGTGGGTTCACACCAGCCGGTGGGAAGTTTATGGAAATAATATCCAGCCCCGGAATTAGTCTCTAGTGGCCAACAGCTAAGAATTGGAATCGTATACAAGGCTGGAAGTCTCGTTCCTTTGTTGGCTAGAGTTGACTGATATTACTCCAGGATGTTGCTGGAGTGGTGGGGTATTGTTTGTTACGTTGGTTGAAGAAGTGATGAACATAAAGAAATTATCTGAGTATAAGAATATATATATATATATATATATATATATATATATGTATATATATATATATATATATATATATATATATATATATATATATATATATATATATATATATATATATATATATATTCCTATGAGAGCACGGGAAAAATGAAACACGATAAGTTCCCAAGTGCACTCTCGTGTAATAGTCACATTATCAGGGGAGACACAAGAGAGAAATAAAAGTCAGTTGATATACATCGAAATTTTTTGAGGGGAAGACGAGAATTATGAACGTGACCTTAAAACGTTACCAAACACCCCAGCCATTCTTGTTCTTACAACCTTAAGGATCATCATGTATGAAATGATATGTATAAGTTCCAATAGTGAAAAAATGTATATGTTTTTTTCTTTTATCCTGTATGACGAAGGGATATTCTATCTAGTCCCTTATAAGTTAGACATATTCGTATCTTCGGAAGCAGCATCTTCCATAAAGCTCATTTCGTAATAACGTAAGAGACGTAGGAGTAACAAAATAGGTAGTTTAGTATTAACTAAGTCAATGACACAGAATCATCGAAACAATCTGTAACCAAATGAATCGCTTAGGATCAACCGAAGTCTTTAGGATTAATCATATAGATCATGTAGGATTAACCAAGTTAGGGATTGGTCTGGCAAATTATTTAAGATTAACCAGACATATAAAGTCATATCCTAGAACTGCTCGTAATCCTTATTTATAGTCGAACTTTTCAAATCCGGGGAGTCTTCAGGAGATGTGTGTCGTATATATATTTTTGAGTATTGTTCATAACTTTAGGACAAGCCATTGATATCTGTCTACTTAACTGTCTGTCAATCTGTATGTCTGTATTTCTATCTATCTGTCTATCCATCTATCTATCTATCTATCTATCTATCTGTATATATATATATATATATATATATATATATATATATATATATATATATATTTTTTTTTTTTTTTTTTTTTTATACTTTGTCGCTGTCTCCCGCGTTTGCGAGGTAGCGCAAGGAAACAGACGAAAGAAATGGCCCAACCCCCCCCCCCCATACACATGTACATACACATGTCCACACACGCAAATATACATACCTACACAGCTTTCCATGGTCCTCCCCAGACGCTTCACATGCCTTGATTCACTCCACTGACAGCACGTCAACCCCTGTATACCACATCGCTCCAATTCACTCTATTCCTTGCCCTCCTTACACCCTCCTGCATGTTCAGGCCCCGATCACACAAAATCTTTTTCACTCCATCTTTCCACCTCCAATTTGGTCTCCCTCTTCTCCTCGTTCCCTCCACCTCCGACACATATATCCTCTTGGTCAATCTTTCCTCACTCATTCTCTCCATGTGCCCAAACCATTTCAAAACACCCTCTTCTGCTCTCTCAACCACGCTCTTTTTATTTCCACACATCTCTCTTACCCTTACGTTACTTACTCGATCAAACCACCTCACACCACACATTGTCCTCAAACATCTCATTTCCAGCACATCCATCCTCCTGCGCACAACTCTATCCATAGCCCACGCCTCGCAACCATACAACATTGTTGGAACCACTATTCCTTCAAACATACCCATTTTTGCTTTCCGAGATAATGTTCTCGACTTCCACACATTTTTCAATATATATATATATATATATATATATATATATATATCTGTCTGTCTGTGTGCCTGTGTATTTATCTAACTAGCTATGTATCTACCTCTGTACCTTCCTTCCTGTCTATCTATCTCTGTCTGTTTATCTATATATCTGTTTATCTGTCCTTCTATACATCTGTCTATCATTCTATCTGTCTATCTATCTGTCTGTCTATCAATACATGTTTCGTTGCATATGACTACTGTTCAGCACTGATCGGTATCTTGCAAAGAAACTGGTAAATGCTGAATTTAAGTAGTCATGTTCAAATGGAACACGTTTGAGAGAAGATCTCTTGCTTAAATACACTCCTATCTGTGTATATAGATAGATAGGTAGGTAGATAGATAGATATATGCGTCTGACGTAGTATAGAGAGAACCCTGAGACTTTTGTGAAAGCCACCATTACTGGAAATTCCACTCCAGTCGCCGTGCTCAACAGCTTCCTCAGCTCTTCAAACAGTACGATTTTAGGCGTACATTTAAGCCACACAGGCGTCTGTATGGGGAGGCCCGCGTAGCCTGTGCATAGCGCCTTTGTTACATAGGTTTAGAGGGGCTTCTTAAGCCTGGTCAAGGGGGTAGTCCCGCAGGTCTTGGGTCCTATTGATCCTGCCTTTTGTACGCTAGTGAAGGATCTGGGAGGAGTTTTACCCGCAGGCTCCTAGGGTGGGGGGTTGTGGGGGAGGGATGGGAGGCCCACTGGAAGGTCTCCTAATTACAGAAGGAGACTGCGTTCCTCGCCTGTGTCGATTGAGATATAGAAAACGGGTAGGGGATAATCATAGCCCACCAGGGAGAAGGAGGGGGGGTGTATCGCCTCTTGGGCTTACGAACTCGGAGGAGGAGATGGGAGGCGGGTGCGGAAAGGGGGATGATGGATGGGAGAGGTAGGAGAGGAGGAGGCTGATGGGCAGGGAAAAGTTAAGAAAGAGGTGGAGGAAGAGGATGATTTGAAGGGACAGTAAGTAGGGTAGCCAGACGGCAGTGGACCTGATGGTCTATGACGAGTATGTTTGCTGGAGGACAGTGCATGGGAAAGCCAGAAACCGTAAGGCCTAATTGTCTGTGAAGAGGTTACCTGCCGGAGGTTATATGACATGGGAGAACCAGGTAACAGAAGGCCTGATGGTCTGTGACGAGGCTATCTACTGGAGGAGAGCAATAGTATCTTTAAACCCCCTGATCTTTAGAGGAGATGATGGTAAAGAAGAAAGGGGGACGTAAATAGGTCTTAGAATGGAGAAGGAATGGGAGTTTGTAGAGGAGAGATGGATTTAGAATAGGTGGGGAGAACTGAAGGAGGTCATTGTTGCAGGGGAGGAGGAATTGGAGTCTGCGGAAGAGAGAGAGAAGGATTTAGAGGAGGTGAGGAGAAGTGGCAGAGGTCTCTTGTCCACAGATGTGAAGAACACAAGAAGCTAAATCAAAGTACCTTTCATATTCCTTCAAGATTCAAGGTGAATGAAGGTTTCATTACCAGGCATGGAGTTGGTAATGCTGTTCTTTCAAAGGACCCAACACGCTCCTCTGAAAGCAACACCTTCTTGAAAGAAGACACTACTCTCCTTTGAAAGAAGCCAACATTATCCACTTGGAGGAAGCCAGAGACTTGCCCATGAAGACGGCAGCACTTCGCTGTGGAAGAAGTCAACACTTTCCCATAGAAAGGGCCAAAACTCTCCACACTGGAGAAGGGAACACTCCCCACTGGAGGAAGCCAACACCCTCCACTGAAAGAAGCCAAAACCTCTCCCCTGAAGAAGCCAACACATCTCGGAGAAACCAGCACTCCACTAAACTCATCACAGTGGAGTCATCATTGAAGTCTATTTTAGAAAAATTCCTCTCATTTTCTGTATGTATCAATTCGAGGCTACTTACGAGGGTCAGAAAAGGGGTGGGAAAAATAAAAGAAAGGGGTTTTAAAAATGTTGCGTCGCATTAAAGGAGGGGAATTAGAATCACCAACTGGATGGTCTGGGCTAGCCACAGCGAAGTGGAACCCACGAAGGGGGAGTTGGTTGGGGGAAAGAAAAAAAGAAGTGACAAATGACTATGGCAAAGCTTCCCTCTAACCTTTTTCTCCTTGAGTAACGTTCACATTTTCCTAATAATTCGTCCCTCCCCCGAGGGAGCTGCGTTTCCAGAAGAACTGGAAGGAACCAGCGAAAGTATATGGAAAGTCCAGACGAGGATGAGGAGGAGGAGGAGGAGGGAGGGAAGGAGTGAGCGGGTGGGGGTTGGTTCCCAAAGGCTTTCGTAAGTATACCCAACATATCAGATTAACTACGCAACCATCATAAGGAACCCACGATATGTCCAGTTTCCCCCGCCCCCCCTTTTGCATCATCCCCCTATATACCCCCCCTTTTACCCCCTTAGAGTGTAGCCCGCACTTGACATGGTTGGAGTTGGGGTGGAGTATGTTGAGTATCACACAGCGACTTTGTCTTGGGTAATTTGCAAGATACAGCGAAGTATGTAAGGGGATCTGTACTCTGGATACAGTTACATGATGTTTGGATTGTGTGAGGAATATGATAATGGAGTTATGTAGGTTGTGGAAAGGCTATGTTGGAAAGGCCCGGGTTGTTAAGGAATGTGTGGTGTAGGTATGTAGGATGCGGTGGGGATGTGTTGGCGTTACGTGGGTTGTGATAGGATTACGCTGTTGCATGAATGTGTATGAGAATGAAATTAGTATGTGGATGTATGGGAGGTATGTCAGACTTGTTAGGAATGTGAGAAGTATGTTAGGAACATATGAGAGCATAGTTAAAGAATGTGTAGGACAATGTGAGTAATGTTATAATTACATTTGGAATATACGAAAACGAGTCTGAGAAATGGCAGGAAGATAATGTAAAACAGGACCAAATACCGTGGAAACATTCGGTAAATATATTGTGAGCACATGGGAAATATGTTGGGGACTATTTGAAAAAATAGGAGTATGTTGGGATATGTTGCAGAGGGTATATGTAGACGGAACCTTGACATATGTGGTACGTTCACTACTATATCTCATTGGCTACCATCAAATGTGTGTGTGTGTGTGTGTGTGTGTGTGTGTGTGTGTGTGTGTGTGTGTGTGTATGTATAAACCCTAGACTCCCCAGAGCGGCATGGAGGAGCAAGAGGGAGGTGTACCATTTCCCAAACTTCTCTCCTTAATTCCAATAATATTGCTCAACTTTTAATAGGTTTTTCTTATCAGTCTACTAAGTCAGTGCATCGTGTAATTTCATCGCCGAGGATATAATATTTCCGGGCAAGGAAGACTAATGACAACCCGAGTGTGCACTTCTTAATTTACTGTTGTGGCGTGGCAGGCAAGTACAGTCCTTGCGCAGTCCTGCTTGATGGTCGGGTTCTTCTTCCTTTTTCACGCTCTGCCAAGTGGAGAAGGGTCTGTGTTCTTGGATTGGGGAGCAGGAGGGCTTGTAGGAAGACGCAAGGAGGTGGGAGGTGGTTTGGAGGAAGGGGATCGGTGTGAGAAGGGTGTTACTTCCCCCCTTTAGGTGTCCAATTTGGCTGAGGAGATCATCTTTGCCCTTCAAAAGGCGGTTTTCTCGGTCTTGAGAGGAATGGTTGGATGGATCGTCTTGGAGGCTGAGGGGGAAGGGGGATGGATGCAGCGTCTTGGAGGGAGGATAGAATGCCTTGGAGGGGTATGGAGCATGTTGGAGGTGGATAGACCCTCTTAAGAGGGGGGCTTGAGCGTCTTGTAGTGAGAAGTAGATGGTTCTAGAGGGAGAACAGGGCTAACTTGGAGGGTAGACAGAGCATCTTGGAGGGGATATAGAATGCCTTGGAGAAGAACCGATCAAGGGAGGCACAGAGCACACGTACATGACACAGACTTCGTTCGTTTCCCAGTCCCCTTGTGAAGAGCACCCCCCCCCCCCCCCCCCCAGATTCTCTCGTATTAATGTTTTCACTCGCGAGAGAGACAACTCCTTTTATCTCCCCTTTTTCATTTTTCATTTGCAATTTTCCCACGGAACAGGCCTCCCTGCCGAGACTCTCAAGGGGAGAATTATACATCATTCACGGGGCTGAAGTCGAGAAGTTAAGTCTTGAGAATAATTCATAGACGACACCCCCCCCCCCCCCCTCCCCCTACATAGCCCCACCCGACACACACACACACACACACACACACACACACACACACACACACACACACACACACACACACACACACACACACACCCCACCTGAAGTCGGGGAAGGCTGTCAGTGTCATATCCGACGATGAATACAAATCTGGTATCTGAACTTTTCACAGGCTGAGTTCCTGCAGGTCACAGAAAAAGAAAGGAAAAAAAAGAGAGAGGGAGGAATTAAGCCCAGGCCCCTACTCCCTCCAGCTCCTCACTCTCCCTCTAACACCCTCCCCCTACCTCACTCCCTTAACTCTCTCCCCTAAAAAAAGAAAAGAATGGAATTGGAGGAAACGAAAGAGAGGAGGAGGAGGAGGAGGAAGGGGGATATCTAGAGCCACTCTCAATGTCGCTGGTTCTAAGGATTTTTTAGTAACTGGGAGAGAGAGAGAGAGAGAGAGAGAGAGAGAGAGAGAGAGAGAGAGAGAGAGAGAGAGAGAGAGAGAGAGAGAGAGACTTTCGATTGTGAGATGTGGGTGTGGTCTAGGGGTGATCCTGCTATCTTAGTACGTGGGATATATTACTTTGGTTGGGGTTGTAGCTATTCATCTCCTTGCTTGATGTGGCAGAGAGCGCTATGCAACACTAGAGGTGCGGATGGGAATGTGGCTGATTGTGACACGAAAGGATGATGGATTGTGGATGGTGAAAAAAAGACATGAGGATGGGGAAGAGTAGAGTAGAGTAGGATGATATGAGGATGATACATACATACATTATATCATAATGATAAATGGACTCCGTGCGTATGCGTGATTGTGGAATATAGTGGAACTAGGCTGTTAGAAGAACGATTAGGAAAAATCAGGTGAAGGCCTGGCGATTGGAGAATGGGTTACATGAGGAGGACAGACACCAGCAGACATCACGGAGGTCATCTGCAGGTAGACGGTAGTGGAGTCCAGAGGTCACCCATTCCCACTCGTGGTAGAGGCAGGTGGATAAACCCGAAGACTTACACTCCCCAGCTAATGATACTACGAAGATAGGCTCATCCATTGTATGTATGCAGGCAGGAGTGACGGAAGAGAAGCAGCATAGGATACGTATCGAGAAAGTGATAGTATACTGACAGTGTATGAGTATACATGACCTCCCCTGACAGTGCAGCAGTATACAGGACCTTCTCTGACAGTGTATCTGTATACAGGACCTTCAGCCTGTCTGTGAATAACTTCATCTGTGATTACGATGATCGCTCCTCCATACACCACATGAAATCAACTTTGATATTTTTTTTTTTTGCTTTGCGGATTTGAGTGACCGCCAGAAGTACCTCTGATATCCCCACCTACCACAAGCAAGCACGTAGTATGAAGGCAGTAAGGAGCGCACCGGAAAACCCAAAACCCCCTCCCCCACCCCGTCGTCCAGCCATAGGCGATAATGTGGTGCGGTTCCCTCCTTATGTCTAGTGGGGAGGGAGGAGGTGTGGAGGAGGACGAGGGGGAGGGAGGAGGCCCTGGGCTGAAATCGTCACGTCTCGCCCTTGGAATCGATGACTAGAAACGCCTCCATCATCGCATTCTTTAGCAGGATACCCTTTCGCCACAAAATGGCGCGGTTCGCACCAATAGCGTTGAGGTGGTGGTGGAGAGAGAGAGAGAGAGAGAGAGAGAGAGAGAGAGAGAGAGAGAGAGAGAGAGAGAGAGACGCGAGGGACTGCAGAGGCGCAGATAAGGAGGCGAGGAAGAATGCGCGATCGTAGGCCAGGGGGTCTTTTTGAGAAGGCCAACCGTGGTAATGAAGAGATCTCACCCCCCTCCTTCCCCTCCTCCTCCTCCTCCTCCTCCTCCTGACTACACACACACACACACACACACACACACACACACCTACCTACCCACCTCTCTATTTCTCTGCCATTACTTTAAGTTTATGAATGTAAAAGAGATCTGATTACCAACAATCAGGAGCCTGCCAAGGCTTGTGTTTATACGAGCGAAGTCCCTTCGTTATGACCCATCAGCGTAAGATGGTCAGGGGGCTCCTTCGATGGTGACATTGAGATGTTATGTGTGTAAGCCCCTGTGGCAGTCATAATTGTTACTGTCCCTACTACCTTCGTGGGTGAGGAGGAATTGAGGCTTTAGCCTCGTGTGTTTTTTTTTCCCCCCCTCTCTCTGTCTGAGTGGGTAGAGGTTGTGGACAATAGGAGGTTTGGAGGGGGTAGTGAAGGTCGGGATAGGGTAGTGCTAAAGGGAGGAAGAAGTTGGGGGCGGGGTATAGGGGAGATGGGGAAGGGGAGGGAGGTAGAAGGGTTGGTTGGTGAGGGAGGGTTAAAGTTGGCAGAAATTGAGGTGGGCAGAAAATGGAGTATGTCCTGTCAACCGTATCACGTTACTGCTGGTAATTGTTAGCATTATCTTCACCCCCCTTTCTCTCTCCCCCCCCCCCTCCACCTCAAACACACACACACACACACACACACACACACACACACACACACACTAGCTCTTAACTCCGCTGTTGCACATGTGTTCGACACGCATCCTTTGCTCCTTTGATGATAAAGCCATCGTCGTCTAAGAGAGAGAGAGAGAGAGAGAGAGAGAGAGAGAGAGAGAGAGAGAGAGAGAGAGAGAGGGGTATAGACTACCTACTTTGTTCTTAATACGTGTAAAATTTTTCCGGTCGAATATCATTTTCTTGTAAATTCAAGCTTTTTTTGGTTGGTAAATCTTTGGGAGAGGTAATTTACGAGGTGATTTTTCCATTTTTCTTTCTTTTCCTTTCTCTTCGTGTAAGTGTCAGTTCCCAGTCCTCTTTTCTCCCAGACATTTTCTTTCATCCTCATCACCTCAGTAAGAGAGAAAAAAGAAATCCCCTAATTTCTAATTTCCTATTACTGAGATGATCCACTTTCTCATTCATATTTCTTTCCTTACCCATTTCCTCAATTTTCTTAAACTTTTCCGAAAAGAAAAAAAAAAGTAGCGTTTGTTTTCTTCTTAAACTGTTCGAAAAAGAAAAAGTCTTTGGTTCTAAATGTCGTGAAGATATGTTTCTGTTTGTACAGAAATATCATTTCCTCAGATTTCATCCATCTGTATTGACTGTGATGAAGATAGTGGTGTCTCTATTGCAGTATCTCAATTGAGCTCAGTTAGGGTGAATATAGTGGTATCTCTATTGCAGTATCTCAATTGACTTCAGTTATTCAACATTTTTATTGTTTACAGTTCCCTGTTTAGTCTGTATTTCCTTTTTATTTTCGTCTTGGAAGGCATCCAAACCCATCTTCTTGAAGATGATAATGTAAGAGAACCTTCAGTTCATTAACGGATATGATTACTACCAACAGAATTCAGTGACCTTAATTTTTGAATCCCCAGAATTTCGCTTGGTATTCCTCAGCGAAAATAAAATATAATTGCGTTGTATGGTACACGACACCGCAACAGTCTTACCTTCGATGATTAACTCTCAGTCCCTGTTAATGATGTAATTAGCCGCAGGTGAATACCCCGTGCATGATCTATCGAGGCAGTGATTAAGCCCTTTGAGATGTGCCATCATCTCTGGACTCTATTGATTAGAAAGGATCCTTCTTCTTTATCTCCTCCTCCTCCTCCTCTCCTTCTTCTTCTTCTTCTTCTTCTTCTTTCTTCTTATTCTTATTCTTATTCTTCTTCGCCTTCCGACACGCTGTTGTTTCTGGGGTTCTTCCAGAACTGATATATAATCATCGTGCTCATCAACCCATCCGTCATCTTACACAACCCCTGCCCTCGTACGTAGGTCGTACGTCATCTCAGTTACCCAACAACAACTCGACGCTTCGAGGTCGTCTATCCATCCATCTCTCCCACCCTCTCACCCCCTATACTTGCTTACATACATATTTTTTTTTGGCATCCGCGACTCATTGCTCCATTCAGCCGCTCGACCAAACCGACTCGTTAGGTCCCGATCTCCCGCTTGTATTATTCATCCATGCACGGGGCACGGAATGCCAAAAGGGAATCCAAAAAAAGGATGCGAAAAGTGATAGGTTTTAGGGTTGACTGATTGGTTGACTTTTTGAACTCGATGGTACGACCCTTGAGCTTGACGACACAACTCCTCTGTATACGATGGCCTGGTGTTTGACCTCTCCTGATCCGTAAAGGGTTGGGTCAAAAAACCCGGTGTGTGAAGGATCCTGGGCAAGGATTTCTTGAGTTTGGCCAGCGTACGAGTATTATACCTTTCGTTATAGTTCTGGGAGGCGGGAACTCTCGCCCTTATACACTAATAACACACCCCCTAGCTTAGGCCGGATGCACATTAACAAACCAGCTCTCCAAAAGGGAGGGATGAACACTTGGGCTGGCCGGGAGTTGGCCGGCTGCCCTGCCCGACACTCGAACGAGCTTAGGGGAGATTAGGGATACCCGAGTCACATTGCTTAACCACAGTTCCACAGAGGCGCTCTCTCTCTCTCTCTCTCTCTCTCTCTCTCTCTCTCTCTCTCTCTCTCTCTCTCTCTCTCTCTCTCTCTCTCTCACTGTGTGTGTGTGTATTTATCTATTTTATCTTGTACGGGGAAGGGATTTCCACACTTGTGGGATCCCTTCCGTGAAATATACTCAATGTGTGCGTGTGTGTCTGTGTGTTGCACATCTCCTCAATATTTCGCCTGTTTTCTTTTATGGCGCGTCTAGTATATAAGGTCGCTATTGTACGTTATGTCGCTAGGGTTGTCTAGTGTTCTGTAGGAAGAGCGTAGGCTCTATGGAGTCTTTGTGGATTTCTTCAGGGCTTGTGTGATGCATTGGGTCAAGAAAAAGATGTATGAACGTCCTTTTTTTTATGCTTCTGGTTCAATTTTTTTTTTGTTTTTTTTTTTAGCCTTTGTGGTGTACTGGTGGAGCTGTGGCGTAAATTTTGTTTTTCGTATCATTGAAGCTTAGTTGGTTCGCGGTTGAGTTTATCTTGTGCTTCATTTAAGCTTAAAAGTTTCTGAGATTTGTAAGTCTCCAAGTTTCCTAAGGCTTATATATATATATAAGTTTCACAGTGTCTCAAGCTTTTGTTTCATTGACGCTTTATTCAAACTTTAGAATACTTTCTTTAAAGCTTCATTCAAGCTTCGGGTTACTTTCCTTGAGGTTTCAAGCAAGGTTTTATGCTGTCTTCGAGGCTTCAAAGAAGTTGTAGAGTTCATTCGAGACTTCCTTCAAGTTTCAGAGTTTCTTTGAGGCTTCATTCAAGCTCCATGACATCTTTTGAGGCTTTGAGACTTTCTTCCAGCTTCAGACTTCCCGTTTCTCGAAATTTCCCCCGAAAGCGTTCGACATTACCGCGCGTGAAATCATGATCATTCGGCAATGTTGAAAACTCAACGACTCCCTCTCCTTCTTCGTCTGGGGAAGGAAGGAACCTACCACCTCTCTCCCCCTATCTCACTCACTCAACTTCTCTCTCTCTCTCTCTCTCTCTTCTCTCTCTCTCTCTCTCTCTCTCTCTCTCTCTCTCTCTCTCTCGTGGTAGCGATGCTCTTAACTTGTCCATTTTTTATCCTCCCTCATCTTATCTCGCAACCTCTCTCTCTCTCTCTCTCTTGCTCATCCTCTGTCATCGTAATTTGCGAACTTCCCCATCTCATTCTGCCAATCCTCCCCTATACATCTCCCGGCGTGATGCAGCAAACCTCTTCTTACGTCTCCCCTCCCCCCTCCTTCCCCCATCCTCTTTGGCCCTGATATTGTAACCTCTCTTGTCCTTTCGGTCCCCCTTCCTGATGCTGCAAACATTTCGCGTTTAATTCCGCCATTTCCTCTCTCTCTCTCTCTCTCTCTCTCTCTCTCTCTCTCTCTCTCTCTCTCTCTCTCTCTCTCTCTCTCTCTCTCTCTCTCTCTCTCTCTCTCTCTCTCTCCCATCCCTATCAGTATCCACCACCTGATGCTGAGACCTTCCTTGCCCTCCCCTCCCTCCTCCTCCTCCTCCTCCTCCTCCTCTCTTTTTCTCCCCTTCCCCACCCCTCTCTCTCTCTCCCTCCCCTCATCTGAAGCTGGAAAACACCACCCCTTCCCTTGCCCCCACTATCATTTCCCCCCCAACCCCGCCCCCCACACGCTCCCCGCATGCCACCGCTACCCTGCATGAGTCGCAGGGAGTCAAACATTGTGCTACACGTCCTAATTTACCCCCTCTTCCTCCTCCTCCTCCTCTCCCTCTCCCTCTCCCTCCTACTCTTACCCCTCCTACTCATCTTACCCCTCCTCCTTCCTCCTCCTCCTGGCCGCTTCATGGTACGCGAGGTTCTAATAAGTCATTTCAGGAACACCTCTCTCTCTCTCTCTCTCTCTCTCTCTCTCTCTCTCTCTCTCTCTCTCTCTCTCTCTCTCTCTCTCTCTCTCCCCTACCACCCCCCCTCCCCCAATAAGTGTAGGGATCGCGTAATCGACTATCCGGCCCACAATATATCGGGGATGTCGTGAGGGTGGGGGGGGGAGGAGGAGGAGGAGGAGGAGGAGGAGGGAAGGAAGGCAGATAGACGAAGAGAGAGAGAGAGAGAGAGAGAGAGAGAGAGAGAGAGAGAGAGAGAGAGAGAGAGAGAGATGAACATCATATCATCCCCCCCCTTCCCCATTATCGTCTCCCTGGGCTCGATTAAAATGTTGAAGATTAATTGGCAGACGGGCGTAAACTTGGCGATATTGGATCGTACGTTAGACCACGGGCTATTATGACACCGGCAAGGGTGTTTAATAAGGTTGACTTTTAATTTTTTTATCCTTTTTTTTATATATCTATAAAAGAAGAGGATGATATATATATATATATATATATATATATATATATATATATATATATATATATATATATATTTTGACCTTATATGATTATATTCCGAAAGGCTGAAGTCTCTTGTTTGCTTCTCTCTCTCTCTCTCTCTCTCTCTCTCTCTCTCTCTCTCTCTCTCTCTCTCTCTCTCTCTCTCTCTCTCTCTCTCTCTCTCTCTCTCTCTCCCTTTCCTTCCTTACCCCCCATCTCTCTCAACCTACCCCCCCCCCATTATGAATATTATAACATAGTAAAGTAATAAGAACTTTTGCATCAGCGGGACGGCCCAGAATGATGGTTTTATTTATGTATTCTCCAGCACCCCAGTGTAAGCCCCCGGGGGTAAAAGAGAACGCCGACCAGCTTGCAAATAATTTTTTTTTCGAGGAGGAAGGAGGAAGGAAGGAGGAGGAGGAGGGAGGAGGAGCTGCAGCAGGCAGGAGGAGGAGGAGCTGCACCCGGCCATCTTGCCTGCAGGATTATCCTCCTCATTTGCGAGAAAATGGGGATCTAGTGGTGGTGTTGGTGGTCGCTCCACTGGTGTGAAGAACTGTGGAAACAGCTATTCAAAACACTGACACCTCCTCCCTCACCACCAACCCTCCATCCCCTTCCTCCTCCTCCCTATTCAAAACACTGACACCTCCTCCCTCACCACCAACCCTCCATCCCCTTCCTCCTCCTCCTTATTCAAAACACTGACCCCACCTTCCCCCCTTCATCCCCACCGACGGAGGAGACATTACGATACATCGTCAAAAATAATGTAGAAAATGGACTGGTTTTTTTTTTTCGATACATCGTCAAAAATAATGTAGAAAATGGAGTTTTTGTTTTCTTTTTTTGAGGAAGGTTAGAGACGTCCATATATATTTTTTTAAACCATTTTTTTTTTATAATAATTACTGTGTGTGTGTGTGTGTGTGTGTGTGGGTGTGGCGGTAGGGGGAAGAAGTAAGCGAAGGAAGAAGGCCTTACGTAAAGTCTCTAAGCATTTAACTTTGCGAATAAATCAAGCTGATGCTGGCGAAATTCTTTTTCTTTTTTTTTATACCCCCCTTTTTTCTTTGGCTCTTTTTCGACCCAGAGGCTTCCCCCCTTTTTTTTGAAGGGGGGTGAAGGTTTATATGACACAGAGGCTTCCCCCTTTTTTTTTGAAGGGGGGTGAAGGTTTATATGACACAGAGGCTCCCCCTTTTTTTTTGAAGGGGGGGAAGGGTTTATATGACACAGAGGCTCCCCCTTTTTTTTGAAGGGGGGGAGGGTTTATATGACACAGAGGCTCCCCCTTTTTTTTGAAGGGGGGGGGAAGGTTTATATGACACAGAGGCTCCCCCTTTTTTTTGAAGGGGGGGTTTAT
>NC_092245.1:14305903-14365903 GCF_036320965.1 Panulirus ornatus
GGATATTTCTCTCTCTCTCTCTCTCTCTCTCTCTCTCTCTCTCTCTCTCTCTCTCTCTCTCTCTATCTCTCTCTCTCTCTCTCTCTCTCTCTCTCTCTCTCATGCATATATGTGTGTGTTAGGAAGAGAGGGAAGGGAAGGGGTGCACTTACAGAGAGAGAGAGAGAGAGAGAGAGAGAGAGAGAGAGAGAGAGAGAGAGAGAGAGAGAGAGAGGAGAAAGAGGATGGGAGGGAGGGAGAGGGGGAAGAAAAGAGAGAGCCCCCCCTCTGGCCTCTTCTTCAGGCATCATTTGCGATTTATAATTAGGCAGGGACGAAACGTAATGTACAATGAGCGTCGTGTCGAGAAGTGGTCTTCATTCCGTCTTGGCATTTTCATTTCGTGCTTTACCTCATTTGTAATTAGCTGCAAATTATACCTGTACATATATATATTTTTTTTCTTTACCTCATTCGATACATACTGTGTAATAATTCTGTATCTCATTCTGATCTGCGGGTGCTGAAATAAAGGTGTAAAAAAAGACACACAGACTCGTCTGTGTTAATGAGAAAATTATCCTAGTTCATCTAAGCCGGTCCTGCTTCATGAAGGTGTTTGACCCAACACATGTATCTTACGGGCGTTTGAACCAGCACATGTATCTCACGGGCAGTTGACCCAACATATTTATCTTACGAGCGTTTGACCTAACACATGAATCCTACGGGCGTTTGACCCAACACATGTATCCTACGGATGTTAGACCCAACACATGTATCCTACTGGCGTTTGATCCAACACATGTATCCGACGGGCGTTTAACTTTAACTCGTACCGAACGATACAGGTGTTTGATCTAACATGTGTCCGACACGTGTGCTTGAACCTTAATTCATTTAGTATGCAGGAGTTTTGACCTAACACTTACCTGTTGCAGAGGATATTCAGCTCCTTCCAACCCATGGCTGTAACTATCCGGTCACGCTGTCCCAAATGCCTGACTATCCTCTCCATCCCATAGAAAATCGTGTACCTTCTCCCCGTTAGCTCAGCGTCCACCTATCCACTGCGAATTCTTCAGGGCTTCCCCTTGTTCACCGCACCTTTCCTTCCCTACCATGATGTCCTGTTCCTCTCCTCTCCTCTCCTTCCTGACCTTCCCTTGGTTTTCGTTCCATGAACACCTCTCCTCTCCTTTCCCTGTTGATTCATCCATAAGTAACTCTCTCTCCCTCCATTAACCTCACCCCCCTTCCCTCCCTCCCACCAACCCCGCAATTCCTTCAACAATTATCTTTTCTCCTTCGTTATTATATTTTTTTTTTTCTAAATTTCTAATTTCTTCAACACTCTCACCTTCACCAACTTTTCCTTCCATCAGCTCCCCACACACCCCAAGCCGGGTCCTTCACCTCTCTCGTCTCCCTCATCAAGTCAACCTCTGTCCCTCTCTCTCTCTCTCCAGAGGTCCTTCAACTCCCCTCTCCTTCAGACGGACCCATGTCCACTTCATCATCGTGCCCACCGTCTCTCCCTTCAGCCAAACTCCTTCCTTCTCCAGAGTCTAACCGTGTCTTTCCTTAAGTCCTCCTCCAACTCTTAACCCCCATCTAGCTTAACCTCTCTCCCTCTCTCTATCTCTCTCTCTCTCTCTCTCTCTCCAATTTACCCCCTTTAAGAGCCCTCCTCTCCTTCCCCTTCCATAACACACCCCCCCCTCCCTTCCCCCTCTCTGTCAACCCCGACTTGCCCACCCCTCCCCTCCCTTTACTCCTCTCACATATCTCCGCTCTCACAGATGCGACACTCCATAATCAGAGCACCCAAGAAACTGTCATGGGTCTCGTCAAGGAGGCATTTGTCTGACAATCACAGTCGGGCAATGCGCGCTACAACCATCCTTACTCGGGGGGGAAACCCATTTTGGGAAGCCTCTGGATTTATCCCATCGAGTGTGGGTTTTTGTCGAGGGATGAGGGGGTGGGTGTAGGAGGAGGAGGAGGAGGAGGGAGGAGGAGGAGCAGGGAGGTGGTTGGATGTGGAGGTAGTGGTGTTTGAGGGAGTTCTGGAGGTGTGGTGACGTATGGAACGGGGATGTGGAGGGATTTGGAGAGGTGAGGAATGGGGATGTGGGAGAACGAGAGGAGGACAGGGAAGGATGCGGTGGGAAATATTGGTTTGTGGGTGAAGGGAAAGAGAATGGGAAGGGATTTAGATGTAAGGAAAGGGATGTCGAGGGATTTGGGGTTGAAAAATGAGGATGTGTAAGGATTTAAGGGTAAGGAAGGGGACTGTCGCTGGATTTAGAAGTAGTGATTGGGGATGTGGAGAGATTCAGGGATAAGAAAGGGGAATGGAGAGGGATGTAGAGGTAAGGATTGGGGATATGGAAGGATCGAAATTGTATGAGGATATCGAGGTATGAAGAATGTATGGGATTTTGAATTTAGAGGTAAGAATTGGGGACAGGGAAGGAATTTGAGAAGAGAAGGTTACATCTGAGGGACATCTAGAGGTAAGGACTTGGAACATGGAGGAATTCGAAGGTAAGAAGAACTGAGGGGTTGTGGGGGTGGGTTCGGAGGTAAGGTCTCCGGATGTGGATTATTGAAGTGGACATGAGATGGTATCTACTGAAAGTCGGCAGAACGTGGGAGAGGTGACACACAGCAATCCATGTAGGGCGTGATGAATTCATTTCACCATTGCCAGCAGGTATATAGTTTGCCTCGTGTGTTCAGAGGACAGTCATCAGTGCATTCCGAATTAATATACCCCTGTCGACGGTGGGTGAGACGTCAGGAGTTCGCTAAGATGGCGAGCCTTCTGTCGCCTGTTGGGGTTTTCCGAGAAGCACCGCCAAGAAAGGGCAGGAGTGTATGTGGGAGTAAGGGTTAATGACACACCACGTGAAGATATATGATAGCAATACGTCCCGTAATTGAAAAACTGATTACACACCATATATCTTCCCAAGATCCTTAAAGACGACGCCTGAAGAATCTTTGGACCTCTTTCTTTGGCTGTTACCCTTCTTTGTTTTCTTTGAGATGAGGTCTTGTGAGGCTGTGTTTTCGATCTGTATCCTTAACTTAGGCGGGGGGGGGGGGAGGTGATGATGGATGGAAGCGTTGATGGCAAAAGGGGCGAAGAGCTAAGGCGATGGTCAATGAAGACATTGAAGAAGAATGGATAGGCTGATGGTCGCCATCCACACAGGTTATAGCGGGAGGCACGTTTAAGGCGCGTAGGAGCTAAACCTGGTCAGGAGCCGTCACGCGTGGGGCAACGCTTTTGACTTTCGCCGTCGTGGTGGTCGTGAGGGGCTGGACTTAATAATGCCACTGGAGGTACCTTTTTTTTGTAAACAGAGCGTATGGCCCTCGTCATTACCCATTACAGCTCTGCTCTCGACGCATCCCTCAAGACTTCGTGAAAAGAACGCTTGATATATTGTGACTGTAATGCTTTGTATACGCTTCCACGATGGACATTAAGGTTGAATTATCTTCACAAATGAGTGGCGTTACTTTGAAAAAAGTAGTTGCTTAAGATATAGCTGTAGTAGCAAGTAGTTGCTTAAGATATTTTACCTCTGTGTTAAGAGACGGGACATCGTCAGTATAAACTGTATAAACTCTTCACACACAAGTAGTGACCTCATTTAGGCATCGCACACACAAGTAGTGACCTCATTTAGGCATCGCACACACAAGTAGTGACCTCATTTAGGCATCGCACACACAATTAGGACCCATAACCCAAGAGTCTGCACTCCATACACTTACCATACATGTACCGTAGGACAGAAATCCCCCCAAAGAGGCGAAGAGTTAAAGAAGGAACATTCGGATCGGCTGGCCAAATCTTAGGTGGGGTTGGGGGACGCATTTCCCTTGGCTTCGTGTGGGAACCGTACGATAATAAGGTGTTCCCGTAGCGTTGGCAGATCCCGTGTTGAGTTAACTCACCAGCCAAAGGGAGGGAAGGAGGGAGGTTGGGAGGTTACCTCACGAGGGGGTCCCCCCCCTTCCCCCTTCCCCCTTCCCCCAAATAAACACAAAAGCGCTGGAGTTTTGCCTCAACGTCTGGATGATGGAGAGTAAACCTACAGTGGCAAGACCCGTCATTGATGTGCGTTCGCATCTGATGATATGATTTCTCAAGTCCTTCGTCAAGCTTGAAGATGCTGAATACTTATACGTGGATTTTTTTTTCTTTTTTTGAATATTTATCTCCCCCTTTTTCATTCTCGTTTCTTTGCACGTCTTGGTTTCCCTTAGGATATGTTCGTGTTCGTGTTATGCTTCCTTTAGGATATGTTTGTGTTCGTATTATACTTCCTTTCGGATATGTTCGTGTTCGTGTTGCACAAAGCGCCTTCTCATTTTTCGTCCTTACAGGATATATATATTTTTGTTTCAGTTTTGCGCCATGTTCGGCCTACGTTAATTTCCGAGTATATCAAGCTCTTTTTTCCTTCCTGTTCGATATATTTTGTCTAATTCTCGGTCATCGGTTGTTCTCTTAGAAGAAACTTAGAAACCACAGTCTGTGTTTCATTCCTTCAAAGAAAAGCATTAGAAATTTCTTTTCCTTTACTCAAAGTTTCAGTATTTTCGAAGATTCACTTTAACAGATATTGCGTTATCTTTTATCGTATTTAGCGAGCTGAACGAATATTTCGTTAATGTTAAATTTGATGTTTAGAGTGCCCTTTCGGGAGATTTATTTTACAAATTTAACCAAGCTGGATAATGGCTTGTTCGCTTACAGAAAACAGTCAGTGAGCCATTTTCATTTCAGTACAAATTTTTCTTTGTGTGTAAGAGTTTTCCGTCTCGACATGTAGTCCTTTGGTGCGCAAGCACCTCCGTGTCTCCCTTCTTCATCTTATTTCCCCTCCTCCTCTCCCATTTTCTTTAGGCGATCTGTTAACCATAAGTGTAGCTAGGGAGAGTATTATTCATTCCCTGGGTCGATGGTCTTACCTGTTGGCCCAGTGGTCAGCAACCACAGAGCCCATACGTGTTCTCTTGTGGGTTTTTCGTAATGTTCTCTTGAGACCATTCTCCCAGATTGGATTGAAAACTTAAGATGTCCCCGCCTTTTATATATGTATTTGTTTTTCCCTTTTATATATGTATTTGTTTTCCCTTTTATATATGTATTTGTTTTCCCTTTTACATTTGTATTTGTTTTCCCTTTCTTGCCTTTTCTTATTTTCTGGGACATTTTCTTTTTCGTGATTGTGATTTTTATTGCCCCCCTTTTCTTTTGTTGCTGGAAACCATAGAATCGTTTATATTTTTTCTCTTGCTTGATTAGGGTTTTTACTCTATCTTTCTTCCTTACTTATCGTGATTTTGTACAATTTCGGTCCTTTGATTATCATCTTTTCTTACTTATGTTGGATGACTTCTTAAAAACAGAATTTACGCTTATATATATATATATATATATATATATATATATATATATATATATATATATATATATATATATATATATATATATATATATATATATATATATCGCAAGCCTCGTTCGTATTCAGTGTAATTCATATAGCAGTGGGTGTTTGAGGGAAGTGTCATATATAGATAGGCAAACATAAACTGCGCAGAAAAACACTTTCTTATGCAAACTAGTCAGATGATAAGAGACCTTCCTGCTCCAGGCAGTGTCTGAATTTGCACACACACACACACACACACACACACACACACACACACACACACACACACACACACACACACACACACACACAGAGGCACCGCCATAGAGAAAATTTAATACGAGAGCGCGCCCGAGGAGGAAGCCATCGCGCTTTAAACAAAGATGAATGCCACAAATATCACACACACACACACACACACACACACACACACACACACACACACACACACACACACACACAGGGGGACATTCTGACGCAGGAGGCTCCACAGTCTGGGGGAAGAGGAGCTTGGTGGAGCGGGGAAGAGGGAGAGGGAAAGAGACGCACACAGAAGGAGACTTGGGGATTGTTGGGGGGGGTTTGTGGGGGCGGGCTTGGGGGGGAGGGGGTAGAGAACTATGAATATAAACCCTGTGAAATATGATTTTCAATTCTGCCTAAATGAAGATGTAACCTTGGAAGAAGTCGAGGAATCCTCCCAAACTCTGGAAACAATTCTCCTCCATAAACTCTAGTTAATACCGAGCGCGACGTATGTGTTTCTCGAAGAGGCCATTGCTGGAGATGGGAAATAATATTTCTTGTTCCTCTCTCGCTTGTTGCTATTGACCAACTTAGGGGGAAGGTCCTCTTTCTCTTGCTGGAAAGGGGGGGAAGGGGGTTAGTGGGGGGGAGGGGGCGCTGCTGCTGCTAGAGGATATACGATGGCAGGAAAGGGGGGGATGGGAAGGGGTTTGTTCGAAGGGGGGGGGGGGGAGGCTGGAGGATATACGGTGGTAGAAGAAATGGGTGGAGGGCGTCGAGGGAGCTTCAGGATATACGGTGGTAGAAAGGGAATGGGAGGGGTGGTGGTCGAGGCTTGGGGGCTGGAAGAGGATATACGGTGGTAAAAGGGGGTCGTGGGGGTGCATGGGGGATATATATTCGGTATTAGAAAAGGGGGTCGGTATTAGAAGGGGGGGTCGGTAGTATCTATAAGAAGAAGGGGTTTGGGGGAAGGCTGTGACCCAAAAAAAAAAAAAAAATATTCAGGGGAAACGACAGGGTTGAAATTGGATCTTCATTTAGCGAAATTGGAATCCCCCTGGAAGGCTAGGAGGGAGGATAGCCATATTCAGATATTTTTTTTCTCCCTCTCTCTTATACGGATCCGCACAACACGCTCGTACCACACATCTTCGTGGGCCTTAATGGGAATTTGAGGTGACAATCTGAGCGTTCTAATTTGCAGTCTTTCTCTTCCAGCTGGTAGTTCAACCAATCAAGCCTCCATTTTGGAATGGTTCCTTCTTCACCCCGCCCCCCCTCCAACCACAATTCCCCCTCCCTCCTTCCTTCTTCCCTCCCTTTCCTATCGCCCTTCGCTTCCTTCTGGGTTTTCTTCTCGCGTCCGTTCCCTCTCCATCCCCTTCCCATTTTTTTTCTTCTTTCTCTTCCTCCCCATTTTCTCTCTGGAAATGTGTTTAGTAACACCACAACGTAAATATTTTTTTTTTTCTGCCACTAAACTGTGAGAGAGGAAGAGAAACAGAAGCTTAGGTTCAAAATGTGTTTTGGTAGAGAGGAATAAGCAAGAGAGACGACGAAAAGGAAGTGGGGGAAGAAGAAGGAGGAGGAGGAGGAGGAAGAGGAGCTTCATTTCCTCCATGAGATTAGGTGGCCATACCGCGTTTTCTGCTACAGTGACAACTGAATATATTGGTTCAATTTCCTCCGTGATATTCATAGCAGGAAGGTGTGAGCAGAGGTCGGATTACTGGTAACCTCTTCTGACCTCTCTCTCTCTCTCTCTCTCTCTCTCTCTCTCTCTCTCTCTCTCTCTCTCTCTCTCTCTCTCTCTCTCTCGGGGCGAGGCGAAGTGGAGTATCGCTTCTGGAATCACCCAAATGAAGATGCTCGACAGACCCCCTCCCGTTGCATTTTCATATAATCTGAGCCGTAGATTCAGTCCTGACGTAAGATTGTCCGTCTTTGTGGCGTTGTTTTTAGCATGAAATGTAACTGTGATTGCGATTGCATTAATCTAGGTTATATAATTATTTTTGAATTATCTAATTATTTTTCTTTTTACCGCCGGAATGTGTCGAAGTGGGAGTGTTAATGGTTGAAAGACTTAAAAACAAAACTGTGAAAGGGTATAGAACACTGTAATGATATAAATGAATGGATTTAATCAAATTGGAAATTGAACTTTGAACTTTGGGATGTTACTCATAAAACAAATAGTGTGCAGATTTCAGGGGGGGGGGGGGGGGGAAATTGTAACACCTCGCTATTCGGGGAAAGGTAACAGGGAGACAGTAACACTTTGAATAGAGGAAATAAAAATCTTGGGCTAGAGATGAAGTAGTGATAATGGTATAGGTTAATGAGGGAAAAAAAATCCAAGAACTGAAAACAGTAGAAAAGATAACTGTCTCTTTTATCTGTGTGCCTAAATGTCTTGCTGTCAATCTTTATGCCAATCTGTCTATACCGAGAAGACAGTAGGTTTGGGATGGCATTTTGATTACAGTGTTTGGGAAGGATAGAGAACTGACACAAGTCAGCAGAGACCGGGACGCATATAAGGTCTCACAAATTGTGATTCGATTATTAGAAAGAGATTAAAGCATCCTCTGTAATCCCCCTGGCTTGTAGTCCGGGTAATCCCGCTTTTCCTCAAAGCTGACGGCGCCCCCCCTCCCCCATGTAATCTCCTACTTCTAACTAGCAACGCCATAGTAATCCCCCTCCCTATACTGGAACCCCCTTGTAATCTCCCTCTCCCCAGCCGGCCCCCCCCTGTAATCCCCCTCCTCACTCCCTTGCTGGCATCCCCTTCTGCAATCCTCCTTTTCGTTCACTCGACACCTGTATCCCCCTTCCCTCTTTAGTTAGCACCCCCCTGTAATCCTACATGCAATCATAAACCCTATGCTGATTCCTTCTCCAATCCCTTTCGCGTTATCTGGAACCTTTCAGTGGGATAGACTCTCCGTGTGTAGATGTTCTTCTGACACCCAGCACCCTTCCAGAGACTCACATCTCTGCACCCATTCGACCTCCCTCCCCCGCCCCACCTTCCCATTCTCTCATCGTCTGCATCCCCCCCCCCTCCCCCCCTCCAAGTCGTCTTCCCCTGCATCAAGTGACACCTGACTGGGGTGGGGGGGGAAAGAGATGGGAGAGGTAGGGGCGGTTAAGGGGTAGGGGGGATGGAATGTCTAAAGAGACGAAGTGATTTATGCAAAAGGTTTCCCTCACTGGTGTTAAATTCCTCCGCGTCTCTTGTCGAATACCCGGTGAAGCGTCGAGTTCAGTGTATAGTAAAGAGGGTTGGCATTGGATGGGGCGCAACAACCCCCTCTGAAATCGACCATTACCCTCTTCTTGTTACGATCGACAAATCTTCTGTATGAAGTATTATTTTTCTTTTACTCTCTTTTTTTATCGAGTATTTGCGGGAGGGAGAAAATGAGGAGATGGAGGAGAAGGAGGGGTTGGAATGGTGGAAGGGAGGGTGCCGGACTTATTGGTGTGGGGATGGAGGGGGACATGTGCAAGGTGGTTTGGTTGGGGGAGTTGACTGGCAGGGATGGAAGTTGAGATGGAAAGCGAAGTTGAGGACTGTCAGAAGGTGCAGTGTAAAAAAGGCTTCCCTCCTGTATTATTGCTTTCCAAACTAGTGTGTTGAGAAAGAAGCTGAGAGAGGATACTTATCAGAGTCTCAATCGTTTATATGTATATATATATATATATATGTGTGTCTGTGTGTGTGTGTGTGTGTGTGTGTATGTATAATATCAATTAGCATGTAGAAAATTACTTGATATATACACAAGTCATTAAAAAAGAATCCCTGTCGGATTACGACAACTGTACATTCATACATTCCATCAACTTTTGGACTAATTTTGACTTAGAAAAATGTACGTCCGTTTGGTGCATTATCCCACGATTTTTTCTGACTTTTACGCGCTGGGAAACACCTGCAGGCCAGACTTCATCGAAAGGCAGGGGTGAATCGTAAATACAACGGGCTATTGTAATTTTTATTCTATATATAATTTGATGTAAATTAGAGATTGTAAATCCCGGATGGGAACGCGGATATTTGACCATTTTGATGAAACTTTGATACGTGAAAGTCCGCGTTTTGAATTTGAATATTAAATGTCCGATGGTTCACTTTAGCTCGGCTATTCCCGGGGATGAGTGTGTTCGGTGCTTCATTTTACCTTTTATAGTGAGGTTTTTTGTGCTTTTGTTTACTGATTTCCTATTAACTATTATCTCTATAATTGTGTGTATATATATATATATATATATATATATATATGTATTGGAAAGGATCACAATAGAGTGCGTGATCAAGTATATTCCTATGAGTCCACGGGGAAAATGAAACACGGTAAGTTCCTAAGTGCACTTTCGTGTAATAATCACATCATCAGGGGAGATACAAGAAAGAAATATGACAGTGAGTTGATATACAACGAAGAGATGTGGCTAGGACGCCATTTGGTAAACAATCGTATATTCTATGGTGTAAAGCAGCGCTTCGAAAACGTTGTCTCGAAGCTCAGTGGTGCTATTGTGAAACACCTAAACGAAAGCAATCGACAAATTCGAGACCACTGAAAAGAAAAAAAAAATCCGATGATTAAAAGGAAAGATTATAAAAAAAGGTTCGAGTACTAAGACAGAACGATAAAAAAAAGGTTCGAGTGATGTTTTAGTCTTCCTTGAAGCTCTTAGTGTTGAGCATCATCTAGGATTACACTAAGCATACACGAAAATGGGTTAGATTCTACGCATGTCATTGAGGAGTGAGGAGGAGGAGGAGGAGGAGAAGGACACCTGCTAATGTTCATCGTGGTAATTATAATCATTATTGGTTGTTATTACTCGTTGGGGAGCCATTCGTGGTGGCCTGAGCCCAACGCGTCAGTGCAGGCAGAAACCGTCACGTACTAATGGAGGTCGGGATAAGGTGGAGAGAGAGAGAGAGAGAGAGTGAGAGAGTGAGAGAGAGAGAGAGAGAGAGAGAGAGGGAGAGGTAAGAATTTCAGACTGTGGTACTCCCTCTGGCTTGCGTGGTCCCCCCCCCCCCCCCCCTTTGGATGTGTATGGGATGAATGGTCACCATTTTCTTTACCTGGACTCGAAGCAGCACTCTTGAGAAGGGATTTCTTTGCTCTCTCTCTCTCTCTCTCTCTCTCTCTCTCTCTCTCTCTCTCTCTCTCTCTCTCTCTCTCTCTCTCTCCTCTCCTCTCCTCTCTCTCTCTCTCTCTCTCTCTCTCTCTCTCTCTCTCTCTCTCTCTCTCTCTCTCTCCACCCTTCCTTATTGCCGTCTTTTCTTTCTTTATTTTTCACCCCAGCATAGTCGTTAGCATGCGCCATTTTTTCTTCGGACTGAAATCCGTGTGTTACATTTAGTAAACATACATCTTCAGTGGCCACCTCAGTGGCGTACATAATTTCAGTCCAGTTTCATGGAAGAAGCGAACAGAACCTAAGTTTGTCCCTGTTTATGTCTCATCTTCAGAACGCCGAAGGACATGTTAGAAAAAAAAAAAATGCCGGGAAGACTTGGGATGAAGAGAACGCGCAAGAAACAGAAAGGAAAAAATGTCCTGCAGTGGACATTTAGACACCCCTTTCCCTCATCCAGCCCAGCGCGACATTTTCTGCCACCGTGATCGTTCTGGTCAAACCTCAACTTCTGGGAATGGCGTCCAGCAATACATAATTCAGCATCCAGCAGCGATAAGTATCCAGAAACACTTTCCAGGGAGGCTGTCCATTCCAGGTGTTTGTCCAGCAATTCATGGAACATTTATGATCTTTTGCACCTGTGCGGCTCTCGCCATCTACCCTCACTACGAGAGGGCGATCCGTCTAAACTACCCACTAACAACGGCGTCTGGAAGAGGAACGTGATCCTCTCCTGTGGCTCCCTGGGACGGGAAACCTGTTTTTGTTACCCGGGCCGAGGGACCTTACGTGCTCAGGTGGTTGGGCACTCTCTCGCCCCGGGGCCTTAACTAGGCCGTCAGGGCTGTTATTGGGGCCAGTTGGAGATCAATGAGAGGTCGTGTCAAGCCGTAGTTACCCCCCTGCCCCCCTCCCCCTCTCCCCCCGGCTCAAAACACAGCAGGATAAAACTTTTCCCCCCAAAATATGACAAAAGACGAAGTTTACCGCGTGTATGTTTGTATATATATATATATATATATATATATATATATATATATATATATATATATATGTATATATATATATATATATATATATATATATATATATATATATTCTTTCTCCCTCGTCCCTTCTCTCCTCTAGCCTTGTACATTGAGTGAGACGATGGTTCATTTCTTATTTGTTTTCTGACCGTCTCGAATGACAGACGAGCCTCTGTATGTGTCGTGTGTGTGTGAGAGAGCACCGTCATCATTGATGTCTTGTGACGACTTACGTTATCTACTATAACGAAGTGTGTGTGTGTGTGTGTGTGTGTGTGTGTGTATTTGCTGTGACCATAAGTCTTTTGGGGCAGACGTAATGTGAGCGGGTTGTCAGGTGTTTTTTTTTTTTATGGGGTTGCCAGACGAAACAAAAATATCTATGATTTCTCTCTCTCTCTCTCTCTCTCTCTCTCTCTCTCTCTCTCTCTCTCTCTCTCTCTCTCTCACGCGGCGATGACGCTTAACATCTTCAACAGATATTTCGGATGCTGATCTCCAAACATGGAAGGTGGCTAGCTTCTAAGGAAGTGGCTTGGGATTAAATGATTAACAGTGATAATCACCTATATTGCTCTTTACTCCCGAGTATTACCAAGGCCCAGAACAGAAAGGTCAAGTATCTCTTGCATGTTCCTCCAGTATTTTGTTTACTGATGTAGGTAGACTGTAATTGATAAAAGCAAACCAAATAAGTTTTGCCAATTTGGAGAATCATAAGAGTGAATTTTGGATTCATTTTGTTCTGCCGATTTTTATTCTACAAGTGGAAATACTGTTAAATTCTTCGTCTCGGTGAATTCGCAAGCTTTTGGCCTTTTTGAGTCAGTAGTCAACGTCAGATGAAAGACCAAAACGCTAATACTTCCGTAAGTCTCGTCGAATCGACACGAAATGAATAACACCCGAGATTGAGGTTGATATGAATTTGTGTAAATGAGACAAGAAAGTCTTGATTCAAAAATGAATAAGTGATCGCGGCCACAGGAAGTGTTGATCATGCCCTCGAATTTGCATGACGAAGCGTCACGTGAACAAGCCAAACGACCAAGCAGGCGACATAAGGTGCACGCCATCCGGCCCGTGTGACGTGTTGCCGAACCACATCTCTCTCCCAAAACGACTGGACGACTTCGTGACCCTCTTTACGTGTATGCAGTTCATTAAGCCTCCAGAGAACGTTTCTCATCCGCTGAAGGACTCCTGAGATCATTGTCTGAACGTAGCCGCCCCACGTTCATTCATTTCTTGACCTATTGAGCAGGACGATACGACACTCGGAACGAGACGGCACGACGACCCCCCCCGAGTATGACTCCTCGACTCTTGAGCGAGACGATTCGAAGCTTCAACACAAGAAGGTTCGAAATCCCTCCTGAGCAGTACGGCGGCATCGCCATCGTATCCAAGGGTTGTCGCAACGCCGTGCTCAATGGTCGTACCGTCGTACTCAAGGGCTTTTCTCATCGTGCTCAAAGTGACATTCCGTCGTGCTCAAGGGTCGTACCTGCCGCTGTACTAAAAAAAAGAAAAAGAAAAAGGACTTGTTCCTTTGTGCTCGAGTGTCGTGCTGTCGTGCTCAAGGGCTGTTCCGTCGTACCCAAGTGTCGCGCCATCGCGCTCAGGGGCTTATACTCGTGAAGGTAAATTATTGTGTGTTAAGCAGACTTCCATCACATGATGGAAAGCAGCCCATAAATATCAAGTGCTAAATTGTGGGGACAGGTCGTTAGTTTGACGAACAAAAGAATGGAGGTTTCTAATTATAATATGCAGGGGCTTAACCCTTTGAATACGTCAGAGGAAGTGGGATGCCCTATATATATATATATATATATATATATATATATATATATATATATATATATATGTGTGTGTGTGTGTGTGTTGCACCAAAAAGATTGATAACATTTCTTAGAAATATTTCTCAGCCATGTAGTGACTGATTCAGGACACTACCAAACCTAAAATGGGTCATTTTCGGGTGTTGGATATCACACACACACACACATACACACACACACACACACACAAATACGAAAATGGTCAGATCTTGTTATGTAACTGAAACCAGTCGACGATTCTATCCATCCAGCAGGAGTGCCCTCCCTCGCCGCCGCAAACACAACGTCCCCATCTACTCAGCCACCTAGCTACCCAGCCAGCCAGCCAGCCAACCAGCTGGCCAGCTATAAAAGCCAGCTGAGCGAGCCTTATAGAACTGCCAATAAAGATATCAACTTCAAGATCCGTATATCATTACAAGCGCTTTGATTATCCTCAGCAGAGAAACCAGAGACTTCAATTCCCCGCAAGCGGTGCGTGGGGGAAGTGGCTCCCAGAATGACTTATTTAGGCTAAACAGCGGGGGCTGGCGGCGTAAATCTCGCGGTTCTGTGAAAGAAAGCTCGCCTTCAGGAGCCCCGCCGGACGAGAGACCTTGAGTTGTACATGCAATTCTGCCATGACGCGCCTGTGCTGGTGCCAGTCTGTATTGGAGAGGAATTTTGTTTTTGTGTATGAATAAATTCACACACACACACACACACACACACACACACACACACACACACTTACTCAGAGGCAACACAAGTATTCGACTCTCTACCCAGTAAGACACAATTCGTAATCACACACATACCCCCACTAGTGTAAAAAACCTCCCTCCTCGCACAATACAAATGGGCTGTTAGACACACTTAAGTATATATATATGTATATATATATATATATATGTATATATATATATATATATATATATATATATATATATATATATATATATATATATATATATATATATATATACATACCTACTTTTTCCTGAGTCTGAGCAGCAGTACAGTGGCGTCATACGTAATGAGCAGGTTAAGGAGGTAATTTTGTCATGACAGGTCCGACGCCACGAACGATAGATCTAAGGCCCTAAATCCTCCTCCTCCTCCTCCTCCTCCAATCCCTAATATATCGCCTCTAACCTTTTCCACTCCCCTTCAGCTCCCATATTCCATCATCTTAACTTCCCATTGTGTTCTCTTTCTCCCTCTTCTCTTATTCCCGCCCCTTTCTCTCTCTCTTGCCATTCTTCCCTTGATCACTCATCGGCCACTTCCCTTCTCGACTTCTCCCCAGTCATCTTTCCATGTAGAGCCATAATGTCTGCCATGCATTGTACCACTGCTTCCCATCCTTTTCATCATCCATCATCCTCGCCACATCAGGGTAGGGGACGTTCGACGTCCCCAGATAACGGTGGTCAGCGCCCCTCTCGATATGAGAACTTTGACGCCTTCTGATAACGAAGTTCGACGCCTCCCCCCTGCCCCACCCCCCTGACGATAGGGCTCGGTCTCCCCCTGATAATGGGGGCTAGACGTTCCCCTGATAACGGGCTTCGACGGCCTCCTTGTACGAGGAGACTTCGCACTGCGCGGGAGACGTCGAGCCGCAATGACGGAGGCGAAGTTGCATGGCAACAAACTGGGGTCTTTGCCTTCCTCCATGCTTGCCTGCCTGGCTGGCTGGCTGGCTGGCTGGCTGGGCTGGCTTGGCTGCCCCTCGGCATCTGATGACGAACGAGCGTGATGGCCTCGCCAGCTTGTCGAGGGAAGCGAAATTTGATTGATTTTCGAGCGACGCTTTCGGGAGTTTGTTTCGGTGTAGGATAGACTACAGGAATGGGTGACAGGATACCAGGGAAGTGTTGGGGGATGGGCTCTCCTGCAGGATTATTACCAGGGGGTCCCGACGGTCTCCTGGCAGTGAGTGGATTGTGGGGTTTGAATGTTGTAACACGGGATCAAGGTGCAGCTTAACCATTTGCTCTTCTGATTCCTTCGTGATTTTCAGTTATAATCATACGTGTTGCTCGTTATATTGAACTGTTTATTGTTACTTCTACCTTATCAGAGCAAAGCACATGAATGCAGTAAATAAACATATAAATCAATATATATATATATTTATATATATATATATATATATATATATTTGTTAGGGACATGTTTGTGAGGGTAAATGTAGATAATCTATTTGAAATTGACTTAAACTTACACATTATCTTAAGATAGACGGATACTAATTCGTACCGTATTGCTGATACAGCCTTGCATTTTCATCTACTTGCTCTGCGGGGGGAAAAAAAGAAGCAAGAGAATTAGAAAGAATGGAAGCTAAAATAGTAAGAAAGGTGAGGCATTAAAGATCTAAGCTTTAGTGAGATTAGTGAAGATACAACATTATGAAAACAAAATAACAGCAATTCTGAAAGAGGAATGTGAAAAGGGATGAGATGGGGGGAACATTTTTTTGTATGTGGCAGTGGGGGAAATATATGATGCAAGAAAGAAGATAGAAAGGGTAGAGGAAAGGGAACCATAGTTGAAGATGGAGGTGAAAAAGGAGAGGTGGGTGGGGAATATTGAGGCAGACGAAGGAGGGATGGAAAGAGTAATGACGATAAAGAGGGCATAATATGGGAACATAAGAAAGGAGAAAAGGAACAGGTGAAGGAGAAGAAAGAGGGAGAAAGGCACGGAAGATAAGAGTATGGGAGAAAACAGTAGACAGATCATAGAGGAAAGCAACGGAAGAATCAAAATGAAGGAGAAACAGAGGGGGAAAAAACAAGAAAGAGTGGGCCTCTCCGAAAGGGTAAAAAAGAGAACGAAGAGATGGATGGAGGAGAAAAAGGAGAAAAGCAGGTGATGAGGAGAGGTAGCTACGGTAGAAAGCGCCGGGATGTCAATAAGCCAGCCATGTTCGGCTGGGATGCTCTGCAGTATAGCCATAATTAACACCCAGGTGGCTATTACCAACTTCGGTCCGATTTAGGCCCGCCTAACTTTGCACATTAGCATAGCGCTGTTCTTAATTAAGGGCATCGTATCTTAGCCAAGTTTTGTGCTCAGTTCCCAGGCGAGTTCCCGTGGGCTCCCTGGCGTGGCAGACGTGCTAGGAAACACTTTTCAAAGAGCCATTTCCTCCAGTTTAATAATACGTGTATATATATATATATATATATATATATATATATATATATATATATATATATATATATATATATATATGTATATATTGTCTGTTATTCGATAGGAGAGGGAGCCATCAGGACCATGTAGCGAGGCCATATTGTTCTTCCTTCTTCTTCTTTTCGCCTGCGTTGTACCGAGACTTTGAATAGGTTCTTGGGGGAAGGGAGAGGGGGAAAGGGGGAAAGGAAAGGGTGTGTGGGGGAGGGGGGATGATGTGTGTGTGTGTGTGTGTGTCCCTCTCTAACACGTCTTCCTGGGGTGATAATCACGGTTAATGACGTCAATCAAGGATTTTAATTATCTTAATTATCGCGGGTCAGAATGTGTATACCCGAGGCCCTTTTGATCTATGGCATTTACATTCTTCTTTTTTTTTTATCTATTCTCCTTTTGAGTGTCTTTTATGTGGTTATGGAAGAAGATCTAATTTGTATCCTGATTAGACTACCCTTAATTGAACTAGTCGTAATTATTATATAAACTAATTACCATAAACCGCACACTTTTTTTTTTTTAAATGAGTGGTGGGGGGGAAATTGCTACCGTGTCGTAATGGAGACCACCCCCTGCCCCAAAAGAAAAAGAAATTATACCAGAACAGAAATGGTTCGGCGCGGAGATGAGTGGAACATTATTGCCTCCGTCATTAACTGTGTTGTAATTAGTTCGTAGCAAGTCTTGTGAGAACTTTCCCTGTCTCCTGTCAACTCAAGGCCTTCCTCCCCTGTATTTACTTCCCCGTGAAGACACTGGGGGCGAGCAATGTTTTCTCTCCCGTGTTTGTATTCTAATATGGTTTTTGTTTTTTCCATCCTCTTCCTCCTGTATTTTTTCTTTCTTTTGTTCCAGTATATATATATATATATATATATATATATATATATATATATATATATATATATATATATTATACTTTATCCCTGGGGATAGGGGATTAAGAATACTTCCCACGTATTCCCTGCTTGTCGTAGAAGGCGACTAAAAGGGGAGGGAGCGGGGGGCTGGAAATCCTCCCCTCTCGATTTTTTTTTTTTTTTTTTTTTAATTTTCCAAAAGAAGGAACAGAGGGGGCCAGGTGAGGATATTCCAAAAAAGGCCCAGTCCTCTGTTCTTACCGCTACCTCACTAACGTGGAAATAGCGAATAGTTTAAAAGCAAGAAAAAAAATATATTATACTTGTCTTCGTTGTTTTGTCCTTGTTGTATTAGCTTCCTTGCTTGGTGAATAGCAGGATGTTTTTGTTTGTCATCATTGTTGTTCTTTTGATTATCTAAATTTCGAGTAAATGTTGTGATTACTCAACACTGTTTCAAAATGGCTATGATTGTGTCTTTTGAACTATTGACAAAATCTGGAAGGGTAGTGATAGATTTACGTATATATATATATATCACACGATGGTATATTCATTTACATACATTTTTACGTTTGGATATCCTTTGACTTTATTTTTTTTTCTTTTACATACTCTACGTAGATCATCTGGGAACCAGGGTATGTTAATTAACTAATAGACTATGGTGTCTTATGTTTAGCGAGATCATAGATTCACGGTACGACGTTTTCACCCAGACGACTGGCAGCGGGCTCTGAGCGACAGGACGGAAGTGCTGCCAGACGAAGAACAACTCGGGGGGGGACACTCTTTTTTTTTTCCCCCCCTCAGGTTTTCTGGGAACACAATCCCCGCTTACAAAAGTTCCCGAAGTATGCCAAAGAAGGTTGAGTTCGGGGAAAAAAAAAAAGTGTGGGAGTTGAGAAGCAATCAAACACAGAACAGGTGACAGACGCAGCCCGAATTACAGCAGAGATTAACATCAGGCCTGTTAGTGATGTGATCATTACACGAAAGTGCACTTGGGAACTTATAGTGCTCCATTTTCATGTGTTTTTAGCATATATATATATATATATATATATATATATATATATATATATATATATATATATATATATATATACTACATATATATATATGAACAGACCTCGCTGACTTTTATTATGTGACACGGGATAACCAAAGTCGTCTCTCCACATTGAACAGTGGCAGTAATATATTTCTGTGTGAAGTGACCCATTACATTTTCCAAAAACTCATTTTCCTCTCACTGCCGCAGTAAAGTTCCGGTACAGTATATAACTTGAACGCTCGTGTCGCTATGAACCCCACACCTTTCCCTCCCCCACTCTCACCCACCTTACTCTCAATAAACGTAGGGGGTGGGGGAGAGGAAATTTGCGTTCCCGAACGCGCATTTGACCGTCGAAGTGTCTTTCGTAAACCAATGGAAAACTTAATCTCCCATCCCCCGGAGCAGTGATCAGAACCCGGCAGTGAAATTTTCCATTGACGATCGTGTGTGTGTGTGTGTGTGTGTGTGTGTGTGTGGGGTGGGGAAATAGACGTGGACGTGCGTTCGTCCTGAGTTCCATCTCCTCGTATCGTCGCCCACGCCGCGGCCGTAAACCACTGTGGCCTTGCGCATTAGTACATTTTATGTACATTAAATGTGATAACAGTTTGAACGTAAATGGGCGGGTTAGTCTGACCCTCCACGACTTATTGAAATTTGTTTCTCGGCTGTAGAGAGGTGGATGATACAGGTGGGTGTAGATTGAACATTGGGTGTGTGTGTGTGTGTGTGTGTGTGTGTGTGTGTGTGTGTGTGTGGATTGAACAACGAGGGAATGAGTGGGTGGGTGTAGGTTGAACAACGGGGGTGTATATTGAACATTAGGGGAAGGGTAGATTGAGCATTGAGGTTGTAGATTGAGCAACGCAGGAGTAGATTTAGGAGTACGGGGGGTGTTGTGAATTGAGCAGTGAGTGTGTGCATCGAACACCTAGGGTTATTAGCCGAACATCTGTGGTACAGATTGTACAACAGGGGCATAGGTTGATCAACAGGGGGAGCAGGGGGGGGGGGGGTTACGTCGAACAATGAGGCTTAGATTGAACAACGAACCGTTGATTGAACAGGGAGGTGTGTAGGGCGAAAGCAACGCGAGGGTGCACACTACAATCGTACAACAGCGGTATGGGGGGAGGAGCATGTACACCAGGCCGTGCATATGAACGTAATCTCCTCGTAACAGGTTCGTTCTGAATCGTATATCCGGATGTACAAAATGAACGCCGACCCGTCGGAAATAAAGTAGGATACTAAATGTACAGTGGAATATACGACGCAGAGAGAGAGAGAGAGAGAGAGAGAGAGAGAGAGAGAGAGAGAGAGAGAGAGAGAGAGAGAGAGAGAGAGAGAGAATGTAAAATGCGCCGATATTTCAGCGTGTACACAATCGGTGGTGGGGGTTGGGGTGGGGATGGTGAGTATGGGATGAATAACGGGTTATGGATCTATAGTGGCAGATAGGACACAACAGGGAGTACAGTGTTCAACAGTTGTAGATCTTTGCGCTGCATGTCAGCGCTGTGTCCACATCAAATAGGTAATGTAAGAGGTTCGAGTGTAGAACAGGAGATAACACTTGAGGGTGGAAAAAAAAAAGAAAGAAGTTCAAAGAAATGTCCAGCTTTACGGTAGGATTGTACAGCACAGGGGGTTAGATGTACGAGAAATTGGCTCCTAGGATGTACAGCGAGCAGTTATAGTTTTTGACAGAAATCTGAATTGAAGTAAGAAATGGGTTAGGGGGGTGTGTGCATCATGGAGAACGTGGAACGGATTGGACGTTGGATGTACAAACGGGATAACAGGAGAGAGAGAGAGAGAGAGAGAGAGAGAGAGAGAGAGAGAGAGAGAGAGAGAGAGAGAGAGAGAGAGAGACTGCGCAACGGGGCGCAGAATGTGCAGCGGTAATAGGAGGGAGAAAACGAAACGGGACGTTGCATGCATAACGGAGTAACGGAGGAAAGGTTATACAACGGGACGTTGAATGAACAACGCGGGTAACGGAGGGATAGAAGAGACTGTACAACGGGGGTAACGGAGGGGTAGTAGAGACTGTACAACGGGGGTAACGGAGGGGTAGTAGAGACTGTACAACGGGGTCACGAAGGGAAGACTACTGTACAACGGGGCTAACGGAGGGGTGGAAGTGACTGTACAACGGGGGTTAACGGAGGGGTGGAAGAGACTGTACAACGGGGGTTAACGGAGGGGGTGGAAGACTGTACAATGGGTCATTCAATTGTACATGTGTATTTTATCGTTTCTAATCCCCAGTTCGCCAGCCACCTACGTGCTTAGACCAGACTTGGCCGATGTGGGCAATTTCATGCAAATTACGTGTTACCAGAGGCAGCCAACCCCGCGAATTTAGATTCCCATTTGGCCCGCACTAACGCGGCACGGCAAACATCATGTAACACAGCAAGTTAGAATATGTAATCTAACAGAGCAGGTTTAGATGTGACTCCCAACACGGCGTGGTGTTAGAAGTGATCTGCCACGGTGGGCAAATGTGATTTGGCCCAACGAGGTAGAACGTGTTCTAACATAGCATGGGGAGGTGTCATTTTTTTTTTTTAGCATAGCAGGATAAACAACCTTGCACATAACACGGAGGCGGGGTAATTTCTAACAAAGCACGGGGAGTATAATGTAACGCAACGTGGTAAATAAAGTTGATAACACAGCAGGTTAGATAGGATCTAACACAGCATTTCACATACTGTCAACACAGCCGACTATGAGAAACATAATGAATATGGGATTATTTTTGTCCTACTTGTTTTTAAGTAATTTAAATTTTTTTCAGTTTTGATTTTTAAAAGAAAAAAAAATGAATTGTTGCTTGTGTAAATTTCTGGATGTTGTTAAATGATTCTCAGTAACAGTGGGTTAATACTGACGAAGACTCGATACCATTAAAAAAAAAAAGATGTTTTCGCCATTTAAGAATAAAGAAATGCCATTGATATATTTTGATTTCCTTCATGGGTTGTCTAACATGGAGAAACGATGATATGATTCTAATTTGAATTAACCTCGAACAATGGCGTTCAGCTCGCATCACAGATCCCGCCTCGGATTCCTACATTTCTGTCTTTTTAAGTTTCATCATTATCATCATCATCAACATTCACTGTGAATTAATCCGCTGCCGTGACAGTGAGGGACTTTAAGTTGTGAATAAGTCTCGTTGGTACACAACTGTTGTCGAGTTCTTACGCCATTTTTTCAAAAAAAAAAAAGGAAACGAAAGAACCTTGTGTTTACATGTCCCATATGGATCATAGAAGATTCAGAGAACATTGAAATATATTGTTCATATATATATATATATATATATATATATATATATATATATATATATATATATATATATATATATATATATATATATATATTGTGGATATAGGTGTAGATATGTATACTTATATACATTAAGATTTATTTTCAAGAAGAAGCACAATGGTGTTAGGGTGTGTGTGTGTGTGTGTGTGTGTGTGTGTATGAATGAGAGGCGAGCTTGTAGGGTCACCTTTTATCGTGGCATTCCACAGTTAAGGTAGCTTCCAGATCGCTTCCAGACTTAAGCAGACGTACCCAGCGGTCGCTAGGGGAGAGAGAGAAGTGTAGATGGAAGATAGATGAAAGGGGATGAAGAAGAGGATTGGCAGCGGGAGAAGAGGGGTTAGAAGGTAGGAAAAAAAAATAAGAAGGGACGAGATGGATAGGTAGGAAAAGGGGTTAGAAGAGACGATGGTTGGGAATGAGGAAAATGTACGTTAGAAGGACGGGAAAGAAGAGAATAGGCAGGGGGAGAGCGAGGGGATAGAGGGCACGAAAGGGCACGGGGTGGATAGATGAATGGAAGAACGAACGGCTTGGTATATATGGATAGATGGTGAGGGTTAGCACTGCTTGATAATCTTGTCTGAATAGCTTTTTTTTGCTACTGTGAAGACACCTTGTGAGACACGACTTAGTTTTATTACATTTCCATGCTGTTAAGTTCCTCTTCAAGCATTTTTCTTCACTCTTTTTCTTCCCCACACACACTGGAGAGATTACGATATTCGTGTGTGCGTGTTTTTTTTCCCCCGTTAGATTCTTGTCTTGATTATTATACATCTCTCCTTTGTCAAAATTGGAGAGATTGAGACACCGTTCATTGCCGTTTGTGGTCGAGCCTTCGCTTGGGTTATTGTGCCATTGTAGTCACCATAGACACGAGGCGACGTGGGTCACAGCTCTCTCTCTCTTTTTCAACTCTATTACTTTGATGTCCGAGATTCCCTAGGCCGCATTGGTGTGAGAAGCTGTGAACCTACTGGTCTAGACAAGGGCTCTTCTGAGGCGGGTATATATATATATATATTTTTTTTTTGTCATACTCTTTTTTTTTTCCTTTGTCTCTGTCTGGTATGCTTGCTTGCTCTTCTTGTCCGTGCGTTTGTTTAACTCTCTCTCTCTCTCTCTCTCTCTCTCTCTCTCTCTCTCTCTCTCTCTCTCTCTCTCTCTCTCTCTCTCTCTCTCTCTCTCTCTCTTACACACACACACACACCACCCACCGCTTAAGGAGCGATGATAAGCTTAGCTGACGGAGATAAAGCTTTTGCCGACTGCCATAGAAGGTGGTGATCGCAAGCGTAGCTTGCTCATCAGCGGGAGTATGAGAGAGAGAGAGAGAGAGAGAGAGAGAGAGAGAGAGAGAGAGAGAGAGAGAGAGAGAGAGTAGTAGCAAGAGATGGTAAGGGACTTCGAACCCTATAATGGGAGTACGAATGACGTAATTACCTGGGAGACGAAAGTGCGGCTTAATAACACCACCAATTTGGAATTCCTGCGTCATTATAGAGAATATGACATGGACATCATTGCGGTGTAGCGATTATATAATCATCATCATCATCATCGCCCCGTTTTTAATCCTTTCTTGTGGAAGAAGGTCAGTGGTCAATATCGAGTCTTACTACCGGTTATATACACGTTCTCTCGCTCCGTAACGAACCCCTCCACGAACCACAAAGGTGACCAGGTCTTGTTAAACAGCACAGCAATGTAATCGTCGACGGGGAGAAACCGGGATTGAAAATCGCATCTACGGCGATGAGAGAAAAGAGGGATTAATCACATTAGTGGCCGACGGTGTGAAGAGGAGGAGGAAGGGGAGAATTCCCCGAGATATATATAAAGCGCACAGCTCTTTCGAAGCCTCGGTTAAGCGGGCGGGAGGGCGCGCCGCCCCCCCCGCGCCGCGCCCATAACGCCCATCCACAACCGTAAAAGTATTGATAACGGTATTAATAACACCCCCCCGAGCACCGCTGCACCCCGCTCTTCTCCCGGGAATTAGCCCGACGCTAATGACCCCATGATGATCATTTTTTGTAAATTCCCGACGACGCACACACACACACACACACACACACACACACACACACACTAGGATGGGGTGGACGACGACCACTACCATCGCCGGCATTTACCAGCGTCGCTACAAGGCCCTCACACTCGATCCCTCCACCCTAACCCTTTCCACCCCTTCCGTCCCGTCCCAAGCCGCCGTGGTTACCATCGTCGTACACAGCCACCATTACCATCACTATCGCCGCCCCGCCGCTGCTCGCTCCTTCTGCCAACATCTCCTCGGGGGCCGTTAGTAGCAAAATCTTCACCACACACACACACACACACACACACACAGATGCACCACATGTGGTAGCGGCCTACAGCCAGGATTTCCACCTATTATCGCCCCAGCCAATCAACACCACCACCCCAATCACCACCTCGATTCACCATCATCCCTACTAATCAGTTAATCACCACACCATTACCACCATCATCACCAACAGCACCACCAACACGTCTCCTTTTGTCACCAGCACCATCATCGCCACCACTGTCCAATATGTCTCTCCCTATTATTTTATGTCTGTGGAGTCAGCCTTCTTTCTACTATATATATATATATATATATATATATATATATATATATATGTATATGTATATATATGTATACAAGGTTCTTAGGAATTGCATGTATTTGTGAAATTACTTTGAGAAGTCTAATTAGATCATTTGTTGAAGTCTTGTACAGTTCTTCGTTTTTTTTCATCGGCCTTTCTACATCAAGTTTCCCTCTTGGCATGTCTCTGTATTGCATCATTATATTATTTTGTGCTGTGTAAAGTTTGCTCTTGTCGTCCACGGATAGTCCATTATCAACGCCACGCTCGCATGAAGAAGAAATCCAGTATTCTTTTTTTTTTTTGTAATGTTTTCCTCGAATAAATATAAGAGTGATATATTCGGCAGTGAGCCTTCACCATCCGTTCTGCTCTGGGTTGGCGGACCAGTGGCTATGACGTCAACAGAACAAATGAAGAGCGACCCATAAACGTTCCGATTCCCTGACGGAGGGGCTCCCCGGGAAGAAGCCTCAATCCCATGATCAGGGTATCCGGCACCCTCCTCTGCTGCAAGGAGGGAAATAAAGGGGTTGAAAAAAAAAAAGAATAGGGAGCAAAACATGGAAGTGGTGCAATACACTAAGCCTCCATAGCCATTGCTGTGGAGGTAATGCTTCAGAGGCGTTTTAGAGATCATCTACTGATTCCTTTGGCCGATCGAAGACCACTCCAGTGGTATAAAGACGAGATGGATTCGACTCCCAAGAGGTTTTGTAATTGTCTTCACTGCCCATACGAAGAACCACTGTACCTCAATTGGCATCAGTTGCAACAGCCATAACAACCTTTGCTACAGTACCTACAACATCCATCGTTGATATATATCTCTCTCTCTCACCACCATCACCACAGTTCACATCACGTGTCTTAACCACCCATTTCTACCAGCTGCCACCATCACCACCATTATCATCATTACCAACACTACCAGCAAGTCTCCATTGTCATCACAACCGCCACTTTACAACCTCCTCCACAACCTCCACTGCCACCATCCTCTATCTATCAGCAGCAGAATGAACGAAAGGAAGTCGTATAGCAAGAATTACATTGTATATAGCCACTACATAGTTTCAGAAGAGAGATACTCTATATAGTTTCAGAAGAGACTTAGAAGAGAGATATACCATATAGTTTCAGAAGAGACTTGGAAGAGAGATATACTACATAGTTTCAGAAGAGATATACTATATGGTTTCAGAAGAGAGACATACTACATAGTTTCAGAAGAGATATACTATATGGTTTCAGAAGAGAGACATACTACATAGTTTCAGAAGAGATATACTATATGGTTTCAGAAGAGAGACATACTATATAGTTTCAGAGGAGACACATGTTTCTTACAATCCCAAAAACGTAGAGAATATCATCATAAATTACAATTGCTCGACACCTGGATGACACCATAACAATAAAGTCCTAGGGTTTAAGGAACTTCTCGTGCGGGTAGTGCCCATTTTCGTCTCGAATTTTGATGCTCCTGCACTTTTTGCCTTTCTACCCCCTTTTTTTTTTTTTTTAACTCCTTCCGCCCACCCCACCCCCTTTTTTTCTTCCTCCCTTTACCCTTTGCCCTCCCTTTGATCAACCCCCACCCCCTAGTGCCCCGCCCTCAACCGTCTACGTCCAACAGTGCTCAGGAGACCCCTGCCAAACCTCTGGCCTTCGTCCAACTGTTAAGAGGGACAACCCCCCCCCCCCTTACCTCCTTACAGAGAACCCCCCTCCTCCCCTCCCTCTAGTACCTCTCTCTCTCTCTCTCTCTCTCTCTCTCTCTCTCTCTCTCTATCTCTATCTCTATCTCTCTCTCTCCCTCTCCCTCTCCCTCCCCTTATACGTCTCCCTGTACTTCCCTCCTCCTCCTTCTCCCCTCTCCACTCTCCACCACCCTCCTGTGTGTGTCTCTCTCCACCACACCCCCCACCATCACCCACCACCCACCACCACCACCACCGCCACCAACCCCTTTCCTATCCTTCCACTTCCAACTTGAAACAAAATGTCGCTTCATAAAACCAGAATTAATTGGTAGCCTATTTTCAGTGGTCCATTTCCCTCGGGAGACCAGTGGAAGCGAGTGCATATTTATGAAGGCAAAGGAACCACTCATAGATTTCTCGCCGAAGTTCTCGGATTTGGTAGAATTCTCGTTACATACTTTTAGTTCGTTTTCTTCTTTTTTTTCCCTCTTGATTTTCGCGTTATTTTAAAAGAGTTGCTAATATTGATCATTGGTTCCATATGGCGTTCTGTTTGTGTGTGTGTGCTATATTTTCGTACCTTTTTTTTTTCCAGTCCTCCTATTATTCTATGCAGTATTTTGTGTGTGCTGTTTTCTTCGTAAATTTTTTTCCATTCCCTGTTCTTCTTCATCTTCCCTTAAATCGATCTCAAGTCCACTTTTTTTTTTTTTTCTGCCTTACACCTTTCCACACTTTTTTTTTTTCATCCATCTTCCCAACTTTCTTCTGAGAAAAGAAGATGAAGAAGAAGAAGAAGGAGGAGGAGGAGGGAAAAAAAAAGAAAAGGAATTGTCAAAGTTTCCACGCCTTGCCTCCCTGTGTCAAAAACCTTCTGTTCAACATTTCTCGCGACCTCCTCTCGCCTTTTCTTTCTCTCCTCCTCTTCCTTGAGTCTCTCTCTCTCTCTCTCTCTCTCTCTCTCTCTCTCTCTCTCTCTCTCTCTCTCTCTCTCTCTCTCTCTCTCTCTCATCCATCCATCCATCCATCCATCCCTTTTCCGCTCTAACAGCCTATCCAGCTCTTTCTTTCTTCTATCTCCTATTCCTTCATGACTCTTTGTCTCTAGTGAGCGATGGCCATTAAAGATAGTGAGCCATTTTTCTTTAATCTTCATATTTTTTCTTTTTTTCCCCCACGTACTTGACATTTCTCAACCTATCATCAGAGTGGCTCGCTTGGTACCCGCATGAGTGACCTCCATCTCACAGTGAGTTCCTCTTCTTGACCTGTAACTCTTAAACTTGTAACTCGTGATTCTAAAGAACTCATGTCGTAACTCACAATTTTGTGACCTCATGGCTTTTGAACTTCACAGCCGGAGACTCATTGACTTGTACAGCTCACAATTCACGACCTGTGTAACTCACTACTTACACTGGCGCCTTGTAACTTGTAATCTGTAACTCATGACCGGTAGCTCATGAGTCGTACCTCATTAATTTGTCCTTAACAACTCATGATTTTGAAGCTGAGTTACCTGGTGTTATTTGTACCGCATGCTGTATGAGTTCTGCCTCGAAATATCTGTAACTCACAACTCATAGCTCCTTTCATCACTCTCTAGTCACTAGTGAGTAGAAAAGTCTGTCCTCAAAATATACCTCCTGTAACTCCTATAGCTGAGTTATGTTTGAGTAACACAAAGCTCTTAACTGATGTAGCTAATGACTGTAACTCTTATAACTACTTGGCCTAGAGTTTGAACGCTTAACCTCTGTAAAATCCCCAACCAGTAACGTAACTCACAACATACAATCCCTGTAACTCGTCACCTGTTACATACAGTCACTCTTCCCTAATAACTCCCCAAGATTGATGATTAGTCCCCTGTAACTCATAGGGTTGATGAATCCTTTAATTCAACCCAATCTCATGTCATCCACCTCCACACCCCCCCCTGTATTTGTAACACACGATCCGTAACTCAACCATCCCTAACTCAAGACGTAACAACAATTGATGACACACCCCTCCCACCTCACCCCAGTCCCCAACGTAACTCAAGCTCCAACGTGGTGTTGTCTTATCTCATAAGACTGGAGAGAGAGAGAGAGAGAGAGAGAGAGAGAGAGAGAGAGAGAGAGAGAGAGAGAGAGAGAGAGAGAGAGAGAGACCCGAGAACGTCTTTTGGAACACTCTCCTTCTTAACCCCCCACAACCACCACCACCCCAAAAAGAAAGAAAAAAAATTAAAATTCCTTATATTTTTCTGAACCCATTTCGTCTACCCTTTATCTGCGACAGTGTTTTCAGTTTTTAGACCGTATTAATTTGGACGTCTTTCCTTTTTATCGCGTATTTTGGACCTTCTCGCCTCGAATATTAGGGATAATTTTCCCCGATAATTTAGATCTAGATCATAATCTGTGACGTTTTTGGGCTCCGGTAATTTTGATGTATAAAGACTCTTAACTCCGGTCAATTTAGACATTATATTTTTTGACTCTGTAGGTTATTCATCCTCGAGGGTTTAAACCCTTCAGTACCCTCGTATTTAATCCTATCCAGTACCCTCGTATTTAATCCTATCCAGTACCCTCGTATTTAATCCTTTCCAGTACCCTCGTATTTAATCCTTTCCAGTACCCTCGTATTTAATCCTTTCCAGTACCCTCGTATTTAATCCTATCCAGTACCCTCGTATTTAATCCTTTCCAGTACCCTCGTATTTAATCCTATCCAGTACCCTCGTATTCTTTTTATTATTATTATTATTATCATTATTATTATTGTTATTATTATTATTATTATTATTATTATTATTATTATTATTATTATTATTATTGTTGTTGTTTTTATTATCATTATTATTATCATTGTTATCAATATTCTTTTTCTTCCTTTTCTGATTATTATTATTATTATTATTATTATTATTATTATTATTATCATTATCATTATTATTATTATTATTATTATTGATATTCATCTTATTATTATTTTCATTGTTACTCTTATATTAGTAGTAGTAGCATAAATTTGGTTTAGGTATATTTTTAAGCGGGATTTTAATTCCTTAACCTAAACTCCAGTTTTTCTTGCGCCATCTTGACATTTCAGAGTAATTTTTCACCGATATATTCTTTTTTCGAGTGTTGTGCGACCTATCTTGAAGATCCTTGACATTCCGAATTCAATTACATCCAGCGTCCTCAAGATCCCTCATCTACACAGGGTCTTGCGTCAGGTGAGGAAAATAAAAAAGGAAAAAAGGAAAAAATAGCGTCCATGACTTCAAATTTTTTTTTTTGACAATCTTTTGGTTTCCAGTGTTGTCGGATATTTTGGATTCATTTTTTTTTAGATAGATATTCATTAATGTATTTTGTTCATGGACCATTCTTTTTTGCCAGTAATTTTCGCTTCGTCATGTCGACAATTTTAGGACAGTGATTTTCAATAATTATAAACGCTGAGTTCTCATATATATATATATATATATATATATATATATATATATATATATATATATATATATATATATATATATATATATATATTTTTTTTTATATATATATATATATATATATATATATATATACCCTTGTAATTATCATTTTATTTGGCCAAAGTTCCAATATACTTAGATTCCTATATAACTTTTGAATATTGGTCATCTGCAGGAAATAAGAGGCTTTCCGTGTTGACTTAGATGACTTAGATAAATATATAAACTTGAAAAAAGTTCCTGTACTTTTTTCTTAAAAAGTTTAGTTGTCACTTGATATTTACAGAATCTTTAGAGTATCTGACGAGCTATTGCCTTCTGTGTTTCACCATCTCGACATTCTTGTTTCTAAGTGTTCAGTATTCTTGCCTCAATATATATCTGACATTTTGAATATTTTTACCATACCATCTGGTACCCCCCAATTTTCCTGCCATACTACGATCCGACATCTCAATACCCCTGGCCTCAACCTCTGACATCTCATTACTCTTCGCCTCACTGTCTGACATCTTGATATCCTTCCCTCAATTGTCTGTCACCTCAGTATTTTCGCCCCCGTTATCTGATCCCAGAATTTCTGGCTTCATCGTCCAACATACGTCTCGGTAATCTCGCCTGGCTCGCTCTCTCTCTCTCTGACAGCTTCCGGAACATTCTTGGCTCACTGTGTACTGCCCCAGTATCTCCCATGTTCTTGCCCCAGTGTTTTACTTTTGAGACCTTGTGCCAGAGTCTTCGCACCTCAAGGGCTTCCTCCCTCAGCGTCTCAACTCAATATTTCAGTAATGTCAGAAGCGTTTTCCTGCACCTTTCCCCAACTGAAGAGATGTTGTTGCTTCGTTGTCTCCACTGAATCGAAGATCCCTTTGGTAATGTCTTTATAAAGTAATGTTACTCTTAAAAGAAAGAAGAAATTCTATATATATAGGAAATTTTCCTTCTTCCAGCAGATCAAAGACTGCTTTTCAATCCCCAATATACTGAAAGATGATTACATATACTTCGTTATATCTAGTATACCTTGATGTATCTTATATCTTAATATTTCCTCCAACCACTATCTCCAACACCGTGGGTACACTCTCCTCAATAGTCTCTTCAACCCCAGGTATCTCCAACCTCCCTCTCCACCACCCCCACTCCAACAAACAGGTGAAAATACTCCATTTCCTCCTCCTCCTCCCCACCATCGCCATCCAACTCGTCATATGATCCCTCATTCACCCCCGCTATTCTCCCCAACCCCACCCCGGCCCGCCAGCCCGCCGCACCCTTTCCTTCCCATAAACTCCCCCGTTTACGCTGTAGCATACGTCTCCAGCACTCGTTCTCCCCACCCCCTTTACACTCCCCGGCGCTATAGTTCAGCTCGTCCATTCCACCATCACGACTCTTACTGTGGGCTGAGTGAAGGGTCGTCAAGACTCCCCGCATATTCCAAGCCCCGCCGCCCGTCCCGCCGCCCGCCTCGCCGCCCCCCTCCCCATGTGTCACGGAACTCCCCTCTCCTCCTTCTCCTTCCTCCCCCCACTTCCCCCCCTTACATCTTTTACCTCCGCCCTCCCTCCCTCACACACACGCCATTCTTTTTTTTGCGTGTCCCATTCCCCATCTTCTTCCCCTGTTCCACTCCCTTCTCTCCCATCTCCTTCCCCTTGTTCCACTTCCTCCTTGCCCCCCCCCCACTTCTGTCCCATTCCCTTCTTCTCCACCTACCCTACTCCCTTCCCACTTCCTCTATCTCAGATCTTCTCCCATTCTTTCTCTTCCTTTCTTATTGTCAACTTCCTTTCTCTGTTTTCTCTACTTGCTCTCTTTCTCCAACGGTTTTCAGGGTCTGTGTGTGTGTGTGTTTGTGTGTGTGTGTGTGTGTGTGTGTGTGTGTGTGTGTGTGTGTGTGTGTGTGTGTGTGTGTGTGTTCGTGCGAGTGTCCATTAATTCTCTCTCTCTCTCTCTCTCTCTCTCTCTCTCTCTCTCTCTCTCTCTCTCTCTCTCTCTCTCTCTCTCTCTCTCTCTCTCGAGTATGTCTCCACCCGTCGACCAACATCCCCCGTTTTTGTCTCCAAGGTTCGAGGTGTACACGAACGCTCTTAATTGCCAACTGATGATAATCAGACTTAAGCCTTATGATCGGCTGGGCCCAGACCCACCAAGACTTATATAGGTTGACAGTTGTCCCTCGCGTCTATAGATATGAAGCCAGACGTATCACCTTGCTCCTGTATTTCTTTACACGAGACAATATACACTTTTAGGATCTCGATACCTCTTTATTTACATCTTTATTTTCCCTCTTTTGTCTGATCTGAATATTTTAGATAATTTGGATTTGAGTTTAGGATTTTAGGTGTTGTGGGTTATAAGTATTTTGGATTTTAGGTATGATTAGAATTTTGAGGCTATATGGATTTCTGGTGTTCCGTGCCTCAGTTTTTGTGGATTAGGTATGATTTGGGTTATGATTCTCTGGATTATATTTGCTTAAGGGGGTTTAGAATCTGTGAATTCTGAAATGATTCATCTGTGGATTATATTCCTTCTGATGCTTCTTAATGGTGAATGTTTGCTCGCACAAGTGTCCAGAGCCTTTGAAATGATTGTGAAATATTCAACCCATCACACTTATCATGTGAAAGATTCAACACATCATACTGGTTGAGAAATACTCAAGAGAATTTTTTTTCGTTTCAATATCTAAGTCTTCAGTGGACGAATGCTCATTTAACTACCCTCCACCACGAAGTATTCGAAGCATAACATTCCCCAGTGTAAACTTTTTCAAATCTTGGATCATCGAATATTATAGTCTTATATAATCATCCTACCCCCCTCCCCCCCCCTCTCCCTCTAACAATTTATGGATTGTGTCGTGTGTTGGTTTTTTCTTTGCCAAGATCTACCCGCCCCCCTCCCCCATTACCTCAAGCCCCCCCCTCCCTTCCTTTCTACAGACCTCTTTCTGTGTCATTTAGAATCCTGCCTCATCACCGTTGCCCAATGGCTGGATGAAAACGTTCTCTTCATAAATCTGATGCTTAAATGGCCTCTGTCGGCTGCGCAGTCTCTGGCCTTCTTCCCACGTCTCGTTGGGAGCGCCAGCCGCCTCTGGAGTCACCACCCCCCCTTTTCCGTGTTCCATATATATATTTTCCCCCCTCCCTACCTCCTCCCTCTCTCTCTCTCTCTTCGGCCGTCCTCATGTCTTCCTCCTCCCTCCTCCTTGGACAAAGATGTGGGTTTTCCTGCGATAAGTAGATCGTTTTTAATCTTCCTCTTATCTTAGGTTTGCCTATATGGGGGGATGGAGGCCTCCGCCGGCACCTCACCTCTCCTCTCCTCCTCGCTCCTTAAAGGAAGATTTAGTATCCTTGTGAAATTTAATCTGTGGATGATTTAGCTTTCTCAATGACTTGTCCCTGTGATTATTTACTTTTTGGGCTGATGCCAGCAGGTCAGTCGACCCGAGAACCCTAGATACACACACACACACACACACACACACACACACACACACACACACACACACACACACACCAGCCACCCTTGTTTCATCTTTGTTATTCCCTTTGTCCACAGAACCAGATGAAATTTGGCATCGAACCCCGACATTTGGCATCTACCCCGAGCATTTAACATCCGCTCGCTACTCTTCCGTCATCTTCCCGCCGTCCCACCAAGAGGTCGTTAGCTGGACCTGCTTTCGTGGGCGGTTGTGTCGCTTTCTGCGGGCGTGATTGCCGTTCCCGCCGGCCAGACGATAGGAACCCATGCATGTCTGGGAAGGTTTAAGATATGGAAACATAGTCGTTATAATAATCCATTCACTCGTGGTCTAAAGTCTTGAAGAAGAGCTCTCGACCGATGTCTTCGTCTTCTCGAGTTTGTGTCGAGCTTCGTCGTCTCGTTGGTGGACCACGCAGCCAAGACCAGCTTGATTGTGGTCACCGTTATTAAATCTGAATCCTTTCCCTCACAGTCAGCTGGATCAATGGTCTCTCGTCTGTTTTCAGTGGTTCCCACCCTCCAGGAGAAATTGTTGGTCTGTGATTTTATATCTTCTTGATTGTTTGTTATTTTCTGTTTTCTTCTCTTATGTCGCCAACCCACCCAGCAAGAATTGTTCTTGTCTTCCGTCTTCTCGTTTCACTCTCGCCGGCATTCATTGTTCTTGTGTTCTTTGATCTTCTTGACTGGCCACACATCCACCCAAAAATTCATTTTTTGTGTTCTCTGTTCATTAGAGTTCCAACCAGCAAAGCATCCACAAATATCTATCGTTCCCGTGTTCTTTGCTTTCTCATTTCAAATCCGACAACTCACCCTCCATTATCTATCGTTCTCCTGTTCTCCGTTCTTGTTCATCTGCCAACAATCCACCAGCGTCCAGTGTGTTCTTTGTTGTTCATGGTGTACTACCCACCAAGCCAGCCAGCCAGCCCACCTACCAATACATATTGTTCTCGTGTTCTTTGTTCTTGTTAATATGCCACCCAGCCACCCATCTTCCTTCCCATTTCCCCAATTACTCAGCTGAGCGTGTGGGGATGGACGGGGTTCCATTATGCATAGATGAATTATTGATTTAATAAAGGTGATGCCTGCAAGTGTGCGTGGGATAGTGGGAGGAGGAAGAAGAGGAGGAGGAGGAGGAGGAGGAGGAAGAGGAGGTGGGGCAAGAGGAGGAGGAGGAGGGGGAAAGAAAGGGAAAGGTCGTAGGAGGAGGAGGAATGAGAGAATGAAGTTATAAGGTTAACTGAAGGATGAGGAGGAATAGGAGGAAGAGAGAGAGAATGGGAATGAATGTAGGAGGGAGGAGAAGGAAGAAAGAGTTGAAGAACGGAGGAGGAAGAGAGCTTAGGAAGGCGGAGACGCATGGAAGAAGGAGGGAGACAATGATGCAAAAGGAGAAGAGGAGAGGAAGACAAAGTAGAGACGACGGGAGAAAACAGTAATAGAAGAAGAGATGAACGGAAATGGATGAAGTGAAAGACAAGGTAGAATAAGAAATAGAAAATAAGATTGATTGGAGGATCAGCGGTAGACCTTGGAAGGTGAGAGGAGGAGGAGGAGAAGAAATAGGAGATAGGAAGGAAAAATGGAAGTACAGAGGATGAATAGGTAGGTGAGAAAGGATAATAATGAGAAAGACCAACAAAGCTTTGATCATTGGCAAGAAGACAGTGGTGGAGATAGAGAGGGAAGTTAGTGATGGCGGGTGAGCTTGGTTGGATGGTGTTAATGGTGATGCCGTTGTGCAAGGGAGGGAGGGAGAGAGAGAGAGAGAGAGAGAGAGAGAGAGAGAGAGAGAGAGAGAGAGAGAGAGAGAGAGAGAGAGTTACAGGTGATAAAGAGGATAATGGTGGTTCAGGTGGAGCTGCGGATGCTAATGGTGATGATTAAGGGTTAATGATGTTGATAATGATACTGATGATGATGATGATGTTGAGGATAATGGGAATGATAATGATTCTGATGGCAAGATGGTCATAAATGTATACAATAACCAACAAGCGCAGGTCGTTAAAAAAGAAAGAAAAATCCAAGCCATAGAACAGAAGGAAACTAAACGTGGAATACGTCATTACGCAAAATAAAAGTAAGTGAGAACACATTGAATTAGACACACACACACACACACACACACACACACACATGTAATATATATATGTATATATATAAATATATAAGGGGTGGATGAAAGGGGGGAGAAAAGGGGAGGGAATGGCAACTGAGATGGTGCTGTGCATTTTTCACAAGATAAATTGAGTACGAGGTGAGTAATATCTGAGAATACGAAACACAAGATGGGGGTGCCTGAACACCTGGTGAAGGACGCTAACATTATATATATATATGTGTGTGTGTTATCCCTGGGGATAGGGGATTAAGAATACTTCCCACGTATTCCCTGCGTGTCGTAGAAGGCGACTAAAAGGGGAGGGAGCGGGAGGCTGGAAATCCTCCCCTCTCGTTTTTTTTTTAATTTTCCAAAAGAAGGAACAGAGGGGGGCCAGGTGAGGATATTCCACAAAGCCCTGTGTTCTTAAACGCTACCTCGGTAATGCGGGAAATGGCGAATAGTTTAAAAGAAAAAGAAAGATGTGTGTGTGTGTGTGTGTGTGTAATAAAAATCGTGTACGTAACACAAGAGTAAGTAGCAGGGAAGGGGTACCAAGATGGCCTTGGTGCAACTTGTTTGGATGGGAGGGGGTATCGGCTGCTGGGGTAGGAGGGGGTAGAAGGTGAAGGACCAGAGGAGGAGGAGGAGGAGGAGGAAGAGTGTGTGTGTGGGGAGGGGGGGAGGTAGGAGGAGAGGAAAGAAGGATGGAGGGTGGGTGCTATGTCTGACAAGGGGTTATAGACTCTTGTTGGAATATTAATTGAGGGGGGGGGACTGGCCTGCTCGAGACGAAAGTCTAGGGGGGTGGTGTGACCCGTTGCCAGGACACTAGGGGGGAGTTGTGACACGTCGCTAGGACACTAGGGGGGAGTTGTGACACGTCGCTAGGACACTAGGGGGAGTTGTGACCCGTTGTTAGGACACTAGGTGGTGGTGTGACCCGTTGCCAGGACACTAGGGGGGAGTTGTGACCCGTCGCTAGGACACTAGGGGGGAGTTGTGACACATTGTTCGGGCACTAGGTGGAGTTGTGACGCGTCGCTAGGACACTAGGGTGGAGTTGTGACGCGTCGCTAGGACACTAGGGGGGAGTTGTGACACGTTGCCATAATTCTAGAGAAGTCGTGACGCCCTGTCATAGGTCTGGGGAACCTGTGACGCTGTGCTAAAAGTCTGAGGGGGTCAGGGGGGAGGGGGAGATAGTTGTGACGCGTTGCCCGGCTTCTCCTATATCTGGCTTGCCTACCAACAGCGGTGGTGAGGATGTAGATAAACTCACACACACACTCACACACACACACACACACAAGTATATATATTTATATATAGAATATCTTGAGGAAATGCTAGAGGGAGGAAGGAGGGTGGTGGGCAGGCTTGAGTCTCGAGAGCGAGAACATGTGGGCAGCATATGGCACGGCTCCCTTTGGTTCATTTAAAACTTTTTTCTGGGAAGAAATTTGCGCCATCTCTCCTTTGGGGACTCCGTTGATCAGACATCAGACATGGGTAGTATAGATGAACGAAGTATAGGGACGTATAAAATCTACAGAGTATATATATCCCTAGGGATAAGGGAGAAAGAATACTTCCCACGTATTCCCTGCGTGTCGTAGAAGGCGACTGAAAGGGGAGGGAGCGGGGGGCTGGAAATCCTCCCCTCTCGTTTTTAATTTCCCAAACAAAGGAACAGAGAAGGAGGCCAAGTGAGGATATACCCTCTAAAGCTCAGTCCTCTGTTCTTAAAGCTACCTCACTAACGCGGGAAATGCCGAATATGTATGATGGCGATGGGAATGAATAAAGGCAGACAGTGTGAATTGTGTGCATGGGTATATATGTATGTGTCTGTGTGTGTATATATATGTGTACATTGAGATGTATAGGTATGTATATTTGCGTGTGTGGAAGTGTGTGTATATACATGTGTATGGGGGTGGGTTGGGCCATTTCTTTCTTCTGTTTCCTTGCGCTACCTCGCAAACGCGGGAGACAGCGACAAAGCAAAATGAATTAATAAATGATATATATATCGTATTTTCTCTCTCCAGCCAGTGATTGAGGAGGTCAAGATGGGTGGTGTGTGGGTGGGTGGGAGGGAGGGAAGCTTCTCATTTCTGTGCAACATCTTGTTTTTGTCTCCGCCCTCCTCCTCTCCTCACTCCCCCTTGAATGTGATGACTTCATGCTCGGCCCTGCTTGTGCCTCGCTACTCGGCCAAGCTGGGCAAGAAACTCATTAGAATTCCCTAGACGCGAGGCTCTTGCCCACTCACTCCCTCCACCAGGTCCACTCCTTCCCTCCCTCCCTCGTTCCGCACCCCCCCACGCCCCTCTCCACCATTCTCCAGCGTGTGCTCTGTCCCACTTCACCTCCACCCTACCGTCTTCATCATCATCATCATCTCCTCCTCCTCCTCCTCCTCCAACAGCAGTATTTGGTGGTGTTGGTGGATCTGGGATCTTGAGCGAACCAAGCAAAGCTCCTTCACTACTGTTGCTACTACTGTTACTACTACTACTACTACTACTGTTACTACTACTACTACTACTACTACTACTACTACTACTACTACTACTACTACTACTACTACTACTACTATTGCTACTACTGTTTCTACCACTTGTACCTTTCCGACCACAACTGTTTTCCCTGCTGCTACCATTACTGTCTATATAGCTACTACTACTATTACTACTACTACGTCTGTTCCTGCTGCTGCTACTACTACATCTGTTCCTGCTACTACTACTACTACAACTGTCCTCCTCCTCCTCCTCCTCCTCCTACTACTACACTCCTCCTCCTCCTACACTACTACTACTACTACACTACTACTACTACTACACTACTACTACACTACTACTACTACTACTGTTGTTGTTCCTGCTACTACTACTACTTATACTACATCTGTTCCTGCTACTACAACTTCTACTACCACTACATCTGTTCCTGCTACTACAACTTCTACTACCACTACATCTGTTCCTGTTACTACAACTTCTACTACTACTACTACATCAGTTCCTACTACTAATACTACTACTACTACTACTACTACTACTACTACTACTACTACTACTATGCTCATAGACTCTTACAACGGTAAGATTGAGAACACCGAGACATCCGATACAAACTCCCATGACCAGTGAGGTGTGTGATGTTGGCGTCCCTCTTTAAAGACAAGTGGGAGAGGAGGATGAAACATCTCTCAAATGACTGGTAGGCTTCCTTTGCGGAGAGAGAGAGAGAGAGAGAGAGAGAGAGAGAGAGAGAGAGAGAGAGAGAGAGAGAGAGAGAGAGAGAGAGTGGGTGGGGATTGGTGGGTTTAGGAGGGGGGGGGGATGTTCGGGGATGGGAGGTAGGTAGGCGGGAGGGGAGGAGGAGGAGGAGGAGGAGGAGGGGTTGTTCAAGATGGCGGAGAGGAGGATGGTGGGAGCGTGGCAGAAGGTGGAGTGGGGAGAGGGAGGAGGTGGTGGTGGTGGTGGGGAGATGAGAAGATGCCGATCGTGCCACCTAGGAAGCTCCCAAGTCCGTTGTTAATGGGCATCGGTTTCACCAGGAATTTTTACTCCCCATTCTGTAGCATTTGCGCTAATCACGACGGGCCGGGTATTGCCTCACAGCTGCACCCACCCAGCCCCCCCTCCCCCCCAAAAAACACCCCACTTCTCTCTCTCTCTCTCTCTCTCTCTCTCTCTCTCTCTCTCTCTCTCTCTCTCTGCCATATTGGCAGCAAAACCTCGTCGTAGGTACTCGTAGGTAGTCTCTCTCTCTCTCTCTCTCTCTCTCTCTCTCTCTCTCTCTCTCTCTCTCTCTCTCTCTCTCACACACACACACACACACACCCGCCGTCCCTTTAAATGACTGGTACTTTATCTGGCCATCTATCTGTCTATCTGTTCAGCTGGGAGGCTGGCCGGTTACCTGATTGCGTGTCAGCGTAACTCACTCTCGCCTCTGTGCTCGCTGTCACACACACACGACTCGTGTCATTCACAGTAATACGCCCACATGACCACCCTGTGCACACACACACACACACACACACACACACACACACACACACGTCAGCAGCGAACAGTTCCTCGAGGATTGAAGAACAGGAGGACGCAACAAGAACACATTTGAACAAGGAAATTCTTTGCAAAAGGTCATAGACAAGTTCCCTCTGTAGTAGCAGGTGTCGAGGGGATGAATGGAAGGAAGCGAGCGAAGAAACTGTGAATGCAAGAGAGCATTGCAGAAGCTTAGAAAGTCGTATGGCATTGCTGACAGTTCAGTGGATTGGGAGCGCCCCCTATATATATATATGTGTGTGTGTGTGTAGACCTTGCGCGCTTCCCCCCACCCCCGTATAGGACAATAGGTGATCACAAACAGGAGATTGGACAGACGCACAGTGGTAGTGGCCAGGCCGTCTTAATTGGCGTTGTGCAACGGACCGAGGGTAATCTTGCGTGCCTTATTTTCGAACTTTCATTGATGATATTGTCCTTACATTAACCCGTACCGTTGAGTAAGGTTTTGGAGGACTGGATTGGGACACGCGCACGATTGTTGAACTCACTGCCTCCCCATTACCGTTGAAATACGTGATTTACGTATAGGTAATTGCATACAAGAGCGCTGAACATCTTCCCCGTACAAATAAAGTCCTTACAGGTAGGTGGCTACACACACACACACACACACACACACACACACACTCTGGTGTTGGAACTCCCCTCCCCCTCCCTCCGTACACTACAAATAAGTAATTACTTAGAACGGGTAATTACACACACACACGGGTGTTGGAAACACCTACTACCTCCTCCTCCCGTACAAAATAAGTAATTATAAGTAATTACACACCCGAGAAACTCCCTTTTTAGGTTCTCCATTAAGTGTGCCATCACGCCCCACGATCGCCTGCACCACCCAAGAGCCCCACGTTAACACCTACGCGGACGAAATCGGCCGTACGCCTGGGCGTATACCCTACACTTACGCCGCTGACGGTCGAGTCAGGGGGCGTAGCGTCCTTGTATTGGGAGGAGGGGGGGCAGGAATCTACCTAGGCTGAGGGCGTGGTGCTCCCGACGGAGGAGGTAATAGCGTAAGACCCTTGCGCTTCTCTTCTTTGTCCATGATATATATGCGTGTCGTAGAAGGCGACTAAAAGGGGAGGGAGCGGGGGGCTGGAAATCCTCCCCTCTCGGTTTTTTTTTAATTTTCCAAAAGAAGGAACAGAGAATTGGGCCAGGTGAGGGTATTCCCTCAAAGGCCCAGTCCTCTGTTCTTAACGCTACCTCGCTAATGCGGGAAATGGCGAATAGTTTGAAAGAAAGAAAGAATATATATATATATAAAACCTCATGGCTTGGATAGTGTTTTATTTTTAGGTATATTATATTACTGATTATGGTTACAACAATATTGCAAGATGATGTTGCAGTTTTTTTTCGGAATCAAATATAATGTTCTGTTTTTCTTGTGTGTGTGTGTGTCTGCTGGTTTTTTTTTTTCTTACTCATAAAGATGAACGAGAGGTTATACTTCGCCTGAATATAAAGGTTGATGAACCGATAAATCTCTCTCTCTCTCTCTCTCTCTCTCTCTCTCTCTCTCTCTCTCTCTCTCTCTCTCTCTCTCTCTGGGAAAAAACTAGGTTTAGAATGCCGATGGACATTTTCTTTCAATAATTTTTTTTTTTTTTGAGACAAAGTTGTAAATTCAGTAAACCTCCAAGATTTATGAAAGAAGACGACGACGACGAAGACGAAGAAGAAGAAGAAGAAGAAGAAGACGAAGAGGAAGAAGAAGACGAAGAGGAAAGAAGAAGACGAAGAGGAAAGAAGAAGACGAAGAGGAAAGAAGAAGAAGACGAAGAGGAAAGAAGAAGAAGACGAAGAAGAAGAAGACGAAGAGGAAAGAAGAAGACGAAGAGGAAAGAAGACGAAGAGGAAAGAAGAAGACTAAGAAGAAGAAGAAGACGAAGACGAAGAAGAAAAAAGAAGAAGAAGAGGACGAAGAGGAAAGAAGAAGACGAAGAAGAAAGAAGAACGCAAACGGCAAATAAATATAGACAATATGGAACATAAAGAAACTGTAACGATCTTGCTCAAAGTGAACAACCTCTCGAGAATTGAAACTTGGAAGAAATTTGACCGGTCGATTATCGCCCGCATAATTGTATTTAATATATATTCCGTAAGTGATGTTCTATCAGTGGGAAATTTGATAAGTATTATTACATACTTGAAGAATTTCTCGCTAAAATGTTCCACAATATATATATATATATATATATATATATATATATATATATATATATATATATATATATATATATATGATGTCGATGAATATTCCTTTTAAGAATATCCACGCAAGTAAGCGTTACGATAAAGAAATATTGCTTGGATGAATATCCCTTTATGAAAACATTACTGGTAGGGGACGATATTTAGAGAGATATCAGTATGTGGTACAGTTTCTCGGGAGAAATATTCACGAAGGGAAATATTCACACGAGAGAATATTCATGAGGAAAAATGAAAACATCGTAACTGCGTCTTTGGTGTTCCTTTATCTACCGGTGACCCTTGACCCTGTATATCCTGTTGGTTCGTGGAGGAGGGTAGGGGGTTAGGTGGTCGTTTTGGACGTCATGGGAAAACCCCTTTGGCAGGTCATAGGTCAACCTTTGTCCCTCGTCATATGTTACTCTTTTCCGTCCCCCTTCGGCCCTTAAGACACAGTCTCTCTCTCTCTCTCTCCCTCCCTCTCTCTCTCTCTCTCTCTCTCTCTCTCTCTCTCTCTCTCTCTCTCTCCTTCCCTGTCCCCCTTTCCAGCGTTTATCATCTTTTGTTTTCGCTTTCCCTCATTCGCCGGCACCTCTCCTCACTCTCTATCTCCACCCCTAACCATCTGTCAACTTCACCCCTCTCTCCCCTTCCTCTTCGCCGATTTCCAATACTTGCATCTCCCCCTTTTTTTCCTTCCATGCTTCTCTCGTTTTCAGTTATTTTCGTTCCCAAACTCCCATATATCTTCTTTTGTTTTTACCGTTATTCCCTGTACCGCTCGTGTATCTAAGCCCTGCGTTGTCCCCCCAGCTCTCTCTCTCTCTCTCTCTCTCTCTCTCTCTCTCTCTCTCTCTCTCTCTCTCTCTCTCTCTCATCGTTCTTACCCCATGTATATTCCTCCCCCCCCCCTTCCTCCTCCTCCTCTCTGCCTCTCCACATTCGTTTCTCAATCCTCCACTTCTTGACTTGTACCTTTTATTCTCTATCTTCTCCATCTTTCTCTGCCTCCCCAATTATTCTGCACTCATTATCAGTTCCTCCTCCTTCTCCTTCTCTCTCTTTGTCGTATGTTTTCTTGCCCTTCAACGCTTTCCTCCATCATTCTCTCTCTCTCTCTCTCTCTCTCTCTCTCTCTCTCTCTCTCTCTATATATATATATATATATATATATATATATATATATATATATATATATAATATATATATATATATATATATATATATATATATATATATATATATATATATATATATAAATATGTCTATTTGATTATTTATTTAGTAGGTACTCCCTCCCTCCCTTCCTTCCTTGCCCCCTCCTCTTCTCCTTCCCTCTAACCTTCATCGTATCCTCCATCTTCCCTCTTTCTCTCCTTCTCTTCCCTCCGTCTGCGTCAGCCTCAGCCTCTTCCTCCTCCTCCTCCTCCTCCTCCTTCCCCTCCCCACCTCCCTCCTCCCATCCCATCCCTGGTGGCAAGAAGGTCAGGCAATGGGTTATATTTCTGTCGACGTGCGCGAAATGTGTGTCTCCCCGGACGGGGGCTGTTTGTCCAGTGAGAAAGGGTTTTCCGCCACACGAATATAGATATGTTTAATTTTTAAGAGGTTGATCGTCAGTGTTGGGAGGGAGGGTGGAGAGAGAGAGAGAGAGATGGGGGGTTGGGGGCGCAGGTGCCGGGGCCGGACTGGGTTGGGCAGGATGGGGGTCTGGTCTTCGGCAAGAAGAAGAAGAAGAAGGCCTCTAACAGCGGCATAGGTTAGATGGGCTGTTGTTCTCGTGTGTCTCGGTGTTGTACTTAAGTCAGGCGTCTGCGGGAGGGAGAAAAAGAAATGGGAGAGGTGGAGTGTGTGTGTGTGTGTGTGTGTGTGTGTGACCTCCTCTTCATCAGACCGTTACTCTTTTCTTCTCGGGCACGACTCCAGACATTCCCTTGGAGCCTTCATTATTCAGCATGACTTCCAAAATATCCACTGGAAACCTTATTATCCAACGTGGTTTCGAACATTTCCAGGAAGCCTTATCATCCAGCATGGCTTCTTCAGACATTCCCAGGAACCTTTATTATCCAGCGTGGCTTCAAGCTTCCTCTAGAACGCTAACCATCCAGCATGGCTTCAAATAGTCCCTGGAATCCTTATTATCCAGCATGGCTTTTAGCAATCTCTGGAACGCCTACCATCCAGCATGGCATCAAACATCCTTTGGAACACCTACCATCCACCATGGCATCAAACATCCTCTGGAAGACCTTATATCCAGCATGACTTTGTACATCTGGAAACCCCATTAACTGGCAGGGCTTCAAACACGCCCCCCTGGAACCGGATTGTGCTGATAAAGAGGACCGCGTACCTGTGGCTTTCCGAGGAGAGGAACCCCCTTGAGCAAACACTGTGTCACTGTCATTAAGGATCCCAATAACTGACCGTCATTTTTCGCTGATGGAGGGTGTGGGTTGGTCCACCTTCGTTATATGCACTCGTTACTTAACGAGGCTAAGTATAATTTCGTAAGACCTTCGTTATATGCACTCGTTACTTAACGAGGCTAAGTATTTCGTTAAGTCCTTCCTCGCCTCCCCAAGAATGTCTTTTAAGATTCTCTCTCACTCACACTCACTACGATTCGTGAGTGTGTGTGTTAACTCCCTGTCTTACTAGAGTGGGAATGGGAAAAAGGGCGAGGCTTAGGAGGAGACGCGAGAGGGAAGGGGGAGGAGTTGGCATTCCCCTTCGTTGGAATTTGGAGGAAGATGGAAAGGGGGAGCGTGAGGAGGAAGGAGTCTCTCAGCGGGCTAGAGAGAGAGAGAGAGAGGGGTGGGGGAGAGAGAGACAGAAAAGAAGAAAGACTTAGGAGGGTCAGAAAGGGGGGAAAGAAGTTGAGAGGGGGAGAGGGAGGGAGTGAAGGAGGAAAATGGGTTGCCTGGCACTGCTGGCACTCATTACGGCATTCCGGGCATCGCGGCGAGGCACGAGGGAGGCCATGAAGGCTGGCTGATATGTGCAGCGTGATGAAGTCTAAACTGTCGCTTATGAGGTCAAGTGCTCGGTAGACGCGGCTCCTCCTACTCCACCTCTCTGGCTGGAGGTGGGGGAGAGGCCCTTGTGGCGCGCTGGACAAAGATGGATGTCCTGGTCTTACGCTGATAGCTTATCGCCATAGGAGGAAATACCCCATTTCGAAGGGTAAAGAATGGTAGAGGAGGTCGCCTCACTGGCGCATATATATATATATATATATATATATATATATATATATATATATATATATATATATATATATACGAACACGATGGGGCCTCCATCTCTTGAACTTCCTTTGCCATCATACAGATTTCTAAACTTCCCTCTGCTGTCTGCATTCACAGTAGCGTCATTCAGTTTGTGGTATTCACTGACTATTCATAATGAAGAAATATTTCTTCACATCATTTTTCTTTTTTTCGAACAAGTTTCTTGGTGAGTTTCTAGTTATGGCCTTGATGTCGTCTTCATTCTTAATATCATCAGACTTGTTGAGATATACTGAATGTTTGTGATCAAGTCAAACCTTGCTCTTCTCTCTCTCTCTCTCTCTCTCTCTCTCTCTCTCTCTCTCTCTCTCTCTCTCTCTCTCTCTCTCTCTCTCTCTCTCTCTCTCTCTCTCTCTCATTGTGGATACATTCATAGCCTCTGACCTCAAAGGTTGTGATCAAGTCATCCCTTACTCTTCTTTCTCTCTCTCTCTCTCTCTCTCTCTCTCTCTCTCTCTCTCTCTCTCTCTCTCTCTCTCTCTCTCTCTCTCTCTCTCTCTCATGGTAGATAAATTTATAGCCTCAGACCTCTCAATATAATTCAGCCCCACTTGATTTGATATTGATTATCTTGTCCCTTTGGGATCACGTATATATTTCTGTATCATTGTAGGGTTTGGAGTTGGATGTAGGATCTTTTGGCAAATGTTATCGACGAGAAAACAATGATGATGAACAAGTGCTTATCCATGGCAACACTCAGCAATGAGGCCTTGAAGGTGACAGATGTTTCAACACGGGTCGAATAGGGGTGGAGGGAGGGGGAATGAAAAAAATAAAAAGCGATATTGAATTGTGTTTTTCGACTTCCTGTGTGTTGTGTAAGAGTCTCCTCCGTCCCCCTAGCTCCAGACTACCAACCCGCTCGCCTGGGCTGTCCCTCCCCCAACGCCGCACTGTCTTAAAGGGGAAGGGAAGATCTTGGGGGCAGCCCGGATGCATTGCCTCCAAGAGCACATCCTTCGGGGAGGAGGAGGAGGAGGATGTATGTGTGTGTATGTGTGTGTGTGTCCCCTGCAGACTACAGTACCTGGAACCACACATCCTGGAGACTACAGTACCTGTAACGGTGTGTCCTGCAGGCTGCAGTACCTGTTAGGGCGTGCCCTGCGGACTACAGTACTTGTAACCGTGTGTCCTGCAGGCTGCAGTACCCTGGATCGAGTGTCCAGCGACCTACAGTGATTGTAGCGATGTATTCTACAAACTGGAGTGTTTAGAACTGTGTGTCCTGCAAGCTACAAGTGCATGTAGCATGATGTATTCCGCAAACTACAGTGCTTGGAACTGTATGTCATGCAAACTACAGTACATGTAGCGGTGTATCCCAGAAACCGCTGAACCTATAGCTTCAGCAACCGAACTTATAGACCTTAGATACCCCTAATATATGATATGCAAATCCCTTAATCCGTATATCATATATGAACTCAAGTGGATCTTTGGATTTCCAGTAAGAGTGATTTCGTCGCCTGGATGAAGGATAGCCATCAGTACAAGCTGTTGTGTGTGTGTGTGTGTGTGTGTGTGTGTATGTGTGTGTGTGTGTGTGTGTGTGTGTGTGTGTGTTTTATCGCCGAATAGGTATCACACGATCCTTTATAACGTCTTCTGAAGAATGTGTTGTTGAAGAAATAGACACACACTCACACACTCGCACTCATACACACTCACACTCACACACACACACACACACACACACACACACACACACACACACACGTCACGTGATGCTTGAACTGCTCCTGCTTGGGGTTGTACCGCGAGTGATTGTCATCGTCGGTTGATGAGAGAGAGAGAGAGAGAGAGAGAGAGAGAGAGAGAGAGAGAGAGAGAGAGAGAGAGAGAGGAGTACAGTGTCCACCCTATCCCTGCTACTGAGTGTAGCTCGTATCTGTGTGTAGTTCGGCCTTGAAGCTGCGGGAGCTATTGTAGAAGTGGTAAGTGGTGGTCCTAAGGTTCTATGATAATGGTGGTGTGTGCGTTTGTATATATATATATATATATATATATATATATATATATATATATATAGATAGATAGATAGATAGATAGATAGATAGTTCCTTCTCAGGGAAGTTGGAATTTTTTTTATTTATTTATTTTTTTCATTTTTTTTGGCATGGGCGGCTGGGTATTCCACTACCATAAATACGCACAGACTCCGTTAAAAAATAATTTCTCGTCGATCGCGAGAAGATTCATCTGGAGGAAAATTCAGCGAGGGAATGGGTTTAATCAGCGTATATTGTGAGGCGACTGTCCAGGCCGGGCGGGTGTTACTTTAGGCGCTTCTCGCGGAAACCTCGCCTTATAAACACAATTTTTCAAGCGTGCGAGTTCCTCTCTTATACCGCCCTCCCTCCTTTTCCCCCCCACACCCCACCCTTCCTCCTCGTCCTCCCTCCTCCTCCTTGTCCTTCCTCCTCCTCCTCCTTCCTCCTCTTCCTTCTCCTTCCTCCTCTTCCTTCCTCCTCCTCCTCCTTCCTCCTCTTCCTCCTTCCTCCTCTTCCTTCTCCTTCCTCCTCTTCCTTCTTCCTCCTCCTCCTCCTCCTCCTCCTCCTCCTCCTCCTCCTCCTCCTCCTCTTCCTCTTCCTTCTTCTTCCTCCTCCTTCCTCCTCCTCCTCCTCCTCCTTCTTCTTCCTCCTCCTCCTCCTCTTCCTCCTCCTCCTCCTCCTCCTCCTCCTCCTCCTCCTCCTCCTCCTCCTCCTTGCAGAGCGTTGAAAGGAGGGATCATCACACCTCTTCGACCCCCGCCTCACCACCCCCTTTTTGTTTTTCATTTTCTATGGGGAGCTCATTTTGTTGAGCTTCCTCTACGAGTACATCATTAGAACGCTCTCTCTCTCTCTCTCTCTCTCTCTCTCTCTCTCTCTCTCTCTCTCTCTCTCTCTCTCTCTCTCTCTCTCTCTGAGGAGGTAGTTGGATTGGATGGGGAAGGGGATGCAGTGTGTATTACCCCTTCCTCCTCCTACATCGCTCTCTGGAATCATAGGGCAACAAGGAATCTGGCTACGTTCCAGGAACCTAGTCAACCGTGAACACAGCCAAGTAACCCAGTTTTGCCAGATTTTTCTCACTGGTGCTTAACCCGCGAGCACCGTTGGTGCTGTGGTTTTAATGTGGCAGGCGTGGTAGTACGGTCCCTAGTACTGGTTTGACGCCTCTCTCGAGAGAAGTATTTGGAGAAGGTGGTTCTGGATGGATGTGGCAGTTTACGGATGAGGAGACGGTGTATTGATGTAGAGTTGACAGAGTGGAACGCGTACTGTAGAGTTGACAGTTTGACAGGTGTAGGTAAAGCGTATGATGAAGTTGACGGAGTGGAAAGCGTATGACGGAGTTGACGGAGTAGAAAGCGTATGATGGAGTTGACAATTTGACAGGGTAGAAAGCATATGATAGAGTTGACAGAGTAGAAAGCGTATGACAGAGTTGACAGAGTAGAAAGCGTTTGATGGAGTTGACAGAGTAGAAAGCGTATGACAGAGTTGACAAAGTAGGGGGCGTGTGATAAGAGTTGACAGAGTAGAGAGCGTATGACAGAATTGACAGAGTAGAAAGCGTATGATAACAGTTGACAGACTGTTTCGTCTATGTCTTACTGATGCTGTTTGATTAGCTGCGGCACTTTCTATGCTCTCTGATGCCCTTTGGTGAGAGTACCATTTGCTACACTGTTTCCTGTAAGCAAATGTGATAACCTTCGCTCGTGTATACTCGTCCATTCTCGTTCGGTGGGGATATTTTCTGTACTCGTGCCTTCTACCCTGGCTGATGAACGGTCTCTTAGCTACTGATGTTAATCCATATGATTAAATTGCTCATTTATTCATCAATGTCTTGTCTGTCGCTGCATTGCTTTAGATGCTTGGAAATCCCCAGAAAACGGGCGGTAGGGTGTCCTCGCCTTGTCTGATGCCCCAACACGTCGTTAGAGTGATCTAAAATGGGGACCTCAGTGCTTCTATGGCACCTGCGTAGCGTACGATAGTTTCTAAGTCAACCGGCAGCAGTCCTGGCCAGCTAGCCAACCTGGCCTCCGATATGCCAGCCGTGCGATAAGAACCAGTAACATGAGTCTCTCTTTGATATATGTTTTTTTTTTTATGTTTATTCTCGGAAAATGCAATCGACTCCACGCCAGCTATTGGAAGTGTCTTGTGTATACACACGTATCTGATAGTACTAAGTCGGACAGACAAACACACAGGCAGACGGATGCAAGAGCAGAGTGGCGCTACGTGAGTAACGGAAAATCAAAACAGATTAGAGATAAGATAATCCATAGCAGATAAAAGTATCCGACATTAGGAAAAGTCACGCACTGAGCCGCAGATATGGATAACTAGGTCTGGAAACTCGTATCAATTTAGTGCTAACACCTACAGTCGCCATTAAGTACAAAATAGCTTAATTTAAATATTTTTTTTGGTGCAAATATTGTGAAAGCAAATCTGTGCAATATTTGGACTAACCAGCGCTGAAAATTCTTGCAGTATGCAGGGTAATATATATATATATATATATATATTTTTTTTTTTTTCCAAATTTCAGATAATCGAAGATCTCCATAAAATTGATAATGGTCTGTGGCGAATGCTCGGAAACACAAGAGTTTTCGTAAAGTTTTACCTAAAGTAAAAGCACAGTTGTCGATGACGTACACCGAATAGCATTCGCTGTCAGACTTTACCGGATAATGAAGGATTGATCAAAGGATTAGATCACCCGCTTCGTTTGTCAGCCCTCTGGGCGAGACGTTATTCGGTGGATGGCCATGTCGAGTCACTAGAGTTATATAGAAGTACAGGTGAATATAAGGCAAGTGTTAGAAGCTAGGGGTGTGGGCTGCCCACATTCAGTACATAACTATTTATTGTGACCTTTAGTGACTTGGTTTAGTTACGTCAGGATGGTTTTAGATAACCAAATTGTGGCACGAGTCTCCGAAACGTCTACGAAGCCAACGCCAATGAGATATAGCCATGACCGATTGTTTTTTTTTTCCCCCTCATTTGCGAAATGAAGCGTTTCGAACACGTCGCGAAACCTTTAGCGACGTGTGTTAGAAATGATAAGAACGAATTGTGGAACGCGGACGCACACAACAAAGACGTAAAACTGTGAAAATACAGGAAATTATAATATGTACAAAAATAAACAGCCAGAAGACTTGAAGAAGTAACACACACACACACACACACACACACACACACACACACACACACACACACACACACACACACACGGAATACCTTCAAAAAAAAAAAAAAGATGGCAAGATTTCCGAAAAACCTTGAGTGTGTCGAGGGAGAGAGGGGAAGGAGGAGGAGGAGGCCAGGCAAGCCTCACATGCCCTCCGACCACCACCGTCAGGGACGGCCTCCGTCTGGGCCACATTTATACTAAACTGGTTTCAGACTCGCCACTGTTTTGCATGTTAGTGGTTCCCCATACGAGAGAGTCCTCCGGTTTTCAATTATTCTTAAGTCCTTGTGTTGTGTCTCGCAAGATTGATCTTCCCCGTCCACCTTTTTGGAACTATATATATATATATATATAATATATATATATATATATATATATATATATATATATATATATATATATATATAATGTAGGACGAACAAGTATTACAGAGACACATACACACACAGATATATATATATATATATATATATATATATATATATATATATATATATTAATATATATATATATATATATGTTAGAATTACTTTGTCTGTAAATATACAGGAGGAGGAGGAGGAGGGGTAAAACGATCATTGGATACTCGTTCCATATTTACGAAACTGTTGGGAGTAGCGACACACATTGCATTGGCCTGTCAGGAAGGGGGTTAAATATGTCAGCGGTGTGCAGGGCCAATATGGCAGGTTTTGAGGAAGGCCCCTCCCCAGTCCTGCTTCCCGACAACACTCGCTTTACTGGGTGTTTTTCTTCGTGCTCGTGGTGGTAATTTATTTGTTTTTCCCGTTCTTGCCCCCCCCCCCCCCCCCCATGTGCGTGTGTGTGTGGTGTGTGTGTGTCTGTGTGTGTGTGGGGGGGGGGGATGAAGAAGGGGAGGGGATAGAGGACTGGTTGGGGGGAACTCTCTCTCTCTCTCTCTCTCTCTCTCTCTCTCTCTCTCTCTCTCTCTCTCTCTCTCTCTCTCTCTCTCTCTCTCTCTCTCTCCACTAACACACACCCCAAACCTCCCACTCCTGCTAACAGGGTCAACATGTTTAGATGGAAATCCTCGTCTTTTTTTCTTTTTTTTTTTCATTATTTTTCTTCAGTAGATTCCTGGCATACCCGCTTTTAAACCTCCCTCTCCCCCGCCGTAGGGAAAACAAGAGACACCGCGGGCGGCCCCCCCTAACGCAAACCAAACTCCCTCCCATACGCGGTAATGGAAGTTTGTGTGGCTTTTTGACACTCGCAAATGGTCGAGAAGATTTCTTCTGCCGGGACACACACACACACACACACACACACACACACACACACACACACACACACACACACACACACTTCAGGTCCCTCCCATCATGCTAAGCAGCGGTTAAATGGCCGGGCCGAAGCATACATAAGAATGTTCGTTCACCCTTACACTTCCCCTCCCAACACCAACACAGGACGAAAAAAAAAAAAGAGAATGATATACGCAACGGTACACACACACACACACACACACACACACACAGGTATATATATACGCAATACTCCTGGAAGACCCTCCACGGGCTGTGTGTATCAACCTACGCGAGAAAGAACTCAAAGACTTCGGAAGACTTACTAGAGTGACTTGGAGAGAGAGGGAGGGAGGCAGGGGTAGGCGGGCGAGAGTGACACACCTCCCGCTCGTCTTGGTGGAGGTCCAACTGAAACTAAAACTACGCTGGACGACCGTAAAGATTGAGCATCGCCGCTCAAGAGAGAGTGAGAGAGAGAGAGAGAAAGTATAAAAAAAAGGGCAAAAAAAAAATGAAAAGGAAAGGGCTAAGGAAAAAAAAAAAATATATTGGCCAATGACACCCACCCCACAAGTGTCTTGTGTTCCCGTGGAGGCCCGGCGGGCTAATCTGCGACGGAGCCACAAGCACATAGGAAAAATGTATAAGACACCACCAGTGTGTCTGTCGCTTTGGGGTTGAGGGTCAGCAATTCGTCACGCTGACCGAACCAGAGTCATTTGGCCAATATTATTGCCCCTTTTGCCAAAAATCGGCTTTATGGTTCTTCGCTTCCCCTCCCTCCCACCCTCGCCCTTCCTACCCTCCTATACAGGTTGTGCGAGAGGTTCGGTTTTTTTTTTATTTTTTACAGCCGGGTTCTCACAGTCTCCTCCGAGGTGTCGAAATCAGCGAGGCCGAGTTCGCCGTTTTTGCGCCCGAACGGCTCTGTTCTACGCCAGCGATCTTTAAGGTCCAGACTCATGCTTCTGAAGACGAAGGTCTTGTGTCAGGTTTAATACACCTCCTCCTCTTCCTCCTCCTCTCTCACTTGCGGTTCTCCCCCTCCCCTTTACCCAATGATTTACAACGGTGAAAAGCGTAAATATGTTTTAAGTTTTATAGTGAATTTTTTTTTTTTTCTCTCCCCTTTTGTCTCATGGACTGGGCGAAAGCTTCGCATGCAGGGAATATGGTCGAAGGGGTTTGCTTAAAGATGTAACAGTGTTCTTAGCAAGGTGTCTCATCCTTCATTTGCCCGTTGGAGATGACTGATTACGGCATTGATACATAACTATATATATATATATATATATATATATATATATATATATATATATGTATGTATGTATTTACTTTCCTGCTATATAGAATGTTTGGTATATCTCACCAGGACTAGAGATGTAATGAGTCGTCGAGCAGTTCACCTTATCAGCCATCATTACATCGCTAGATTCAGCTTCTCATTGTGTGTTACAAAGATAAAGATATGAGTTGTAAAAGTTGCACATTATATATGACCCCATACATGATGACGACTCGGATTCAAAACTACAGCGCCAAAAAAAACTTTGAAATTTGCCAGTGTGTCATTAGGGCCAAAAACACAGTCATCATCGCCGTCATTTATGTATCTATGGAGCTTGTAGCCACGAGAATATAGAATAGCTGGACCCGAGGACTGCAAGGAAAAAAAAAAAAATGTATAGACTACAAAAACTACGAAGCTTACAGTGTGTGTGTGTGTGTGTGTGTGTGTGTGTGTGTGTGGTTCACAAACCCACCAACGCAGGGAGGGATTTGCATTGCCAATGTAATCCGCCATGGGCAAAAAATCGCGAATATTTATTCATTTGGAGCATGCAAATTGCCAGACCCAAAAATTCCTGGCTTCAATTAAGAACTTTGGACACAACACTTTATTTTACCATCTCTTTTATGTTGGGGGGGATTTTCTAATCCCCGTCTCCTTTCCGCTTCCTCTAATTCCCCTATCATGAACGTGTCTGTGTGTGTGTGTGTGTGAGGACGTCTGTGTGTGTGAGGACGTCTGTGTGACGCGTGTGTGTGTGTGGTGACGTCTGTGTGACGGGTGTGTGTGTGTGAGGACGTCTATGTGACGCGTCTTTATGGATAACGTCTGTATAATGTAGAGACGGGTTTGTATTGATCGTTATTTACATTGTGTGTGTATTTGACCGAGTTTATGTGTCTGTCCGAGTGTGTATATGTGTATGTGTGGGTTTTTGTTTATATATATATATATATATATATATATATATATATATATATATATATATTTACTCGTATATATGATGTATATGAGCGTTATCGGACTCTGCCTGCTTGTGCTTACGCCGCGAGTGAAAAAGTCACCTCCGGTGACGTTGTACCAATGGAGTACCATATCTGTAGAGATCTTCTCACTCCGGAGGAGTACCGTCCTCTCGCTGCTGCTGATTGTAGCGCAGCCCTGAGACTGCAGGAACCCTTAGGGAAGGAGTCCTTGGGATCACATGATGATGATAGCATGATATATGCGCGTATGTGCTTTGCCTATGTATTCTTAGGTATGTACATGAGAGAGAGAGAGAGAGAGAGAGAGAGAGAGAGAGAGAGAGAGAGAGAGAGAGAGAGAGAGAGAGAGAGAGAGCGAGCATGTAAAACACTCACGCACCACCACTCGAGAAAAGACAGACGCCCGATACAGACGCGCTAAACGCGCCTCCTTTCGCAGTTCATAATGACCCACCGTGCGGCGTGAGGGACAATGTCGACGCATATATATACATGCCTACCTTCGTCCAAATTCTGTCCATTGACCTTTGGATCACCAGAGAGCACTGGGGTAGGTAGGTAGGTGTGGAGAGGGGTATAGGAGGAGGGTAGAGATGGGCGCTTCGCCCCCTCCCGCTCATCTCCTCCTCCTCCTCCGTGGAGCTCACACACCCCCACACACACACACCCTCCACCCAAAACCCCCTAAGCCGGGATAGTGTCGGCTTTGCAACTCCCGATGTTTGCTGGCGACTATCACGGAGCCTGATGAAGCCAATAACCGTACGTAGTCTAATAGACCGAGGACCCCCCACCCACCCACGCCCATCCCACAGCCACCCGACCCCACCCACACACCCCACTCCCTCAATAATGTGATCAAATTTCCCGTAGCCTATCTGTATTCTAATCGGCTCCTGTTTACAAAATGCTGAAAGTTTCCTAGGTGTATTCCTGCAATTTGCATGTTGAAAAAAAAGGCAGGGGAGGGAATGGGCGTGGAGTTGGAGGTATTATGGAGGCATGATATTAAAAGGATACGAGGGGGAATCTCTGTGTGTGTGTGTGTGTGTATGCGAGGCGATCAGGCCGTCTCTCTCTCTCTCTCTCTCTCTCTCTCTCTCTCTCTCTCTCTCTCTCTCTCTCTCTCTCTCTCTCTCTCTCTCTCTCTCTCTCTTCTAGTGTTATCTGCGCCGCGAAAACCACCTAACCCCACACTACTAACCAACCTCTCCCCCCCATCCACTCCACTCCACTCCACCCACTCCACCTCCAACACCGGGCCTTTCTGCACACGACGATTTGGATTGCGAAGTTGTTCTTGTTGTTGTTGTTACTGTTGTTGTATGTGTGTGTGTGTGTGTGTGTGTGTGTGTGTGTGTTTACAGTAATTATACGGGCGATTGCTTGCCTCGAGCTGCGAACGGCCACCGTGTATTCTTTCGGTCCGAATGAAAATTATATTTTTTTTTTGGAGGCAAAGTTTTAATGAACCGGCAGTTGGGGAAGTAAATAATGCACACGGCCTTCGCCGGGGGAAGGCGGGCGACTCGGAGCACTTGATTGTGCGTTCTGGTGTGCTATTGGACGTCGTGTTAGACTGTTGCTGTGTGCGTAGACACAAGGGGCTCCCTTAGTGTATATTATATTTTATTCATTTTGCTTTGTCGCTGTCTCCCGCGTTTGCGAGGTAGCGCAAGGAAATAGACGAAAGAAATGGCCCAACCCATCCCCCATACACTTTTATGTACTAACGTCCACACACGCAAATATACATACCTATACATCTCAATGTACACATATATATGTACACACACAGACACATACATATATACCCATGCACACAATTCACACTGTCTGCCATATATACGTATATGGTTATGAGTGTGACTCTGTACACGTGAGTGTTTTGTCTATACGCATCAACATTCAAGTGTGATTGTACGTGTGAGTGAGCGTGAGTATGTGGGTGTGTGTGTGTGTGGGTGGGTGTGTGCTTGTGTGGGTGGGTGTGTGTTTTCCAGTGGGCATGCTCAGCATTTTCTTTATCATAGTATTGATATTCGAATGCATTGTGCCGTGTGGTATTCAGACTACACCTTTGGGTCAGTAGTTTTGAGTAACTGGGAAGGACCCTTTCAGTCTTGCATAGGCTAAGAAAAAAAACAAAAGAAAAGGTTGTTTAAAGAGAGATTTCACCGTAGAGAGGGAAAGGATGGTTCGCTAAGTCATACAGACGTGTGCGTTGAAAACGATCGTGCATGATGGCTGTCGTGGGGCAGTGGCCAGAGTTGCAACCCAACCCGTTTCATGGTCTAGGGTTCGAGTCCCCGGACAGGGCAGCAAGAACACGCCCACAAACCTACCAAGGTGTTCATCCTCCCTTTGGGACTATATTCGATGACTGGGTACCTGGCGTAATTGAGAATATATATATATATATATATATATATATATATATATATATATATATATATATATATATATATATATATATTCGTACTAGATCGCCGTTTCTCGCGTTTAATCCATGATATATATACACAGGGTTAAGAGAAGGGACAAGACCAATATTGAAATTCTACCTACGCAGTACACAAAATTGAAGTCACACACACACACACACGAGTAAGGACATGGTATATATAGATATAAATATATATATATATATATATATATGTATATATATATATATATATATATATATATATATATATATATATATATATATAAGGTTAGGAGACAGGACATTACAAGTGTAAAATTCTCTCCTCGTAACATACAAATAGTTATCACAATTAGCAATTACAGGGAATGATATATATACGTAAAATGTGAACATACATGTGTATGTAGGCCTGCATGTATGTGTTCATTTACAACGCTGTGTGTGTGTGTGTGTGTGTGTACAGCACCGGCCATTTCCTCGTCCTTCCGAAAGCAACAGTCTTTTATCCCGCCAGTATTTCGCCTCGCCTGGCCCCGTCTGGTTATTGCACATTTAACGATCAGTACAACATGGGGGGAAGGGGGGGGGTGGAGGTGAACGACAAGCGATGCGCTGGTAGCTGGGCCCCGGGCGCTGCCATAGCCCAGGCTAAATGATTCGCTGGGAGAAATTCACTCCCGTCTAGACACGAGAGGGAGGGAGGGAGGGGAAGAGCAGTTCGCCGCGATTAATGACAGGCGTAGCTCGGCCATGACAACAGGACCAAATAGCTTTTGGAGGAGCAACTAGTGTGTTCTGCCAGCAGGAGTGAAGATGGCCCTAAAAGGTGAGGTATGGGTTTCCTTTATTTCTCATATTCCTTTGGTGTGTGTGTGTGTGTGTGTGTGTGTGTGTGTGTGTGTGTGTGTGTGTGTGTGCAATTACCTATGTGTACTGTACGGTGGAGGGAGCTTTGCACACGCGGGACACCCCCATCTCGCTAATATTCTCTGCCATCACACGAATATCTTAAGTCTATGAAATGCTGGCTGCATTACCCATGTATTTGGTCATCTTATCCCGTTCATCCACAGTGTGTCATGTGTGTCTTGTGTGTTTAAAGACGTATCAAAACACGATATAACACAAGTACCATGAACATGGACGTCAAATACACACACACACACACACACACACACACACACACACACACACACACACACACACACACACACGCACACACATCCAATATTCGAAACTAGATTGTCACCAGTGCATACAGGCACACCATCGCCAGGCATCCAGTACACACACACACACACACACACACACACACACACACACATACACACATACACACTCTCTCTCTCTCTCTCTCTCTCTCTCTCTCTCTCTCTCTCTCTCTCTCTCTCTCTCTCTCTCTCTCTCTTATCTTGATGAACTATGAGGTGGGGGTTACCCCCTTGGCCAGGGACAATGGAGACCTGAACAAAACAGGGATGCAAAAGGGATGGGGTTTGATTGCATGGCATTCCCGACCTTGTGCAGTGAGAGATCTAGGGTCAAATTTTGTTCCGTGTTTCTCCCTTAATCAATACACATGTGAGGGGGGGGAGCAGGTCGGGCAGAATGCTTTCATTTTGGTGGTCATCTTGTTCATGGCGCATTCGAGGGAGGCGTTCATAAGTGACGGGTGTGTGTGTGTGTGTGTGTGTGTGTGTGTGTGTGTGTGTGTGTGTGTGTGTGTCCTGTCGTCTGTCCAGTGGTCTTACTGCCACTTCTTCACATGTAACGGTGAGAATTCTCAGTGCAGTCCCGTGTATCTTCTCTCTCTCTCTCTCTCTCTCTCTCTCTCTCTCTCTCTCTCTCTCTCTCTCTCTCTCTCTCTCTCTCTCTCTCTTCTCTCGTCTTTCCTCACCCTCACCTCTAACCTGTAGACTTAAGTATACATACGTACTTATACACACCGTAAGACCTTCTGCCACTCGTATTTACCCCACACATTCGCTCTTTCACCACTTTGGAAATAAAAAGAAATTCTATGTATTCCATTGGAAAATATGATTACTTCTAATTCCATACGTAACAACACTTTTTTTTTATATTATTTCTGACGATTAGAACATTTGCGTTCATTCATTATCAAAACTGTTTGATCATGACGCGGAGGGCATCAGAGCGCATCCTCTCATAGAGTAATAACAAATAAACAATGTGTGAACCTCTGTTTCCGCACGGCATTGTGGAGATATATCTTTCCGGTGTGATTACTAAACTCATTTTGCTTCAAACAGAAATAATCGACCGTGTTGTTATGTATATGCCGGGCATTATTTATGTGGGGGTCGAAATTTAATGGCTTTAGTTTGTAAACATATATTTCCCATTTGCTGGGTGTTTAGCAGATAGACCCTGGGGGTGCCGCTCTTCACCCATCCCCCAGGCCCCTCTCCTCTCCTGCTGCCCCCTGCCCCAAACCAACCACCCACCTTTTGGGCCCCATCACCACCCGCTTCCCTGCCCACATATCTGTGCTTACCTCCCTGTAGGGAGGTATCTAACCTACCGTCCTTACCTACCTATCTACTTTACCTTAGCTTCTCAACACGTCACCTGAAAGTCTTCGAACTCCGAATGCTCTACAACCGCCCACTCTCCCACCTCTACTTCCCGCTAATACATTTATCGTTCCTCCTATTTATCGTACCTACAGTGGCTCGTGTTCGTACCCCCCCCCATTCATAAGCCTTCCTCCTCCACCTGCCTGTCCATAGCTCCTCATTAATGTACTCTACACCCCAAACCACCGATACATTCCTACACCAAACCGCACTCCCTCGCATTCCGCACACTCACAAAGTTACACACACACACACATCCGTACCTCATAAATCGACTCTTGAGTCTTCCGATGAATTCAGCATCATCCACAAACATCAAGGCGTGGTTCAAATCTTGTTCGCAAATGAGAGTTAGAAATAGACGTGGACTTATTGCAGAGCCTTGCTGTATACCACAAATTCTACATCTAGTTCGAAAACTCACCTTGAACGTGTGTCACGTATTCTCTTCCATATGGGTCATCCTTAGTGCACCGAAGAAAGGAGCCCTTTTTATACCAGCCTTGGAATGGCATCTTACCAGTTGCCTGTGAATGAAGATGTCAGAATACCTTTTGCAAGTCTTTAGAATACACGTTCCATCCACTTACCTCTTGTTTACGTAAGGTCATCGCGCACTCTGTCTTCAAAGTCGATCCCTCTTTTTCTCTGAATGCGTATTGCCTTTACCAAGGCGTTCATCCCCTCCTCTTTTTAGAAATATCCATAGATTTGCCTCCCAGTTATATTTTATCAGTATCTCTACAGGCCGAGTTTGAATGTGACTACTGGCGATGAGTTCAGCCTCGTCATTTCCCGGTATCTCCTTACATAAAGATGGGCACGACAGTTTTTTCCACTCTTACACCGCGTTGATACGGATTACCACCCTACCCTCCTCTCTCTCCCACCCTCCTCCCACCCCACTCCTTCCAGCAGGTACTTAAAACATCTCGAGTACCTCGCCGAGTGTCTCTGCGCACTCTTCAAGTACACAGGGTGTGGTACCGTCAGGTCCCT